>NC_051178.1:50977190-51029928 GCF_013339695.2 Rhipicephalus sanguineus | reverse complement strand
ATAGGAGGACGAGATCACCATCATACTTCTCTGCATCTCGCCGAGCACTACGACATATATTACGACACTTCGATAAACTCGACAGACATAGGTGGAGGACATTTTGTGGATGCCTGGACCCCAGGAAGCCTCTGCCGCGAATATGGCAGTTGTTCGGAGCCTCAGACACCTACATCGCAGTTCTCTCCTTTCCGAGCTGTCGCACTAAAGCAAGACCGGAGTGAAGTATAAGTAGCAGAAGATTATTGTCAATTACTGGTAGGCACTTCCTCCTCACCGGTTTCGCTTTCATACTGCGCCTCGACTTGCCGTTCACTATGCACGAAGTCGACGCTGCGATTGGCGCCTCCCAACTCTCGTCTGCGCCAGGGCCTGATGGGATCACCTATTCGGCTCTCTGTCACCTTGGCCAGGAGGCGCGGAAAGCTCTTTTGTCTTTCTACAATTCTATGTGGGACACGGCAACAGTCGCAGACAGCTTGAAGTACAGTCGCATAGCGGCCTTACTGAAACCAGGCAAGTTATTACTTTAAGGTAATAAACTGAACTGAACGGAACTGAACTTTCTTCGTACGGGCCAATTGCCGTAGCCAGTTGTGTCGGCAAAGTGATGGAACGCATGGTGCTGAAGAGACTGGGATGGCTATTGGAGAACAATGTCATCTTGTCAGATTTTATGAATGCCTTCCGAAGGGGTCGATCGTCAATAGACGGCGTCGTTGACCTAGTTTCGTCTGTAGAAAAAGAAAAACAGCGTCGGAGATTAGTAGGCGCAATTTTTTTATATTAAAGGAGCCTACGATAACGTCCTTCGTGAGGCCATTCTTGATGCGCTTGAAGCCATTGGCGTAGAAGGCCGCCTTCACGCGTGGATAGTCAGCTGTCTTAATGGACGTACCATTTTCATGTCGACGCCTGATGGTGACACGGGCTGGCACCACGTCAGCCGTGGAGTTACACAGGGCGCGGTCTTCAGCCCCATACTTTTCCACATCACCCTCATTGGTCTTTTGCGGCTGAGCTCCCTAACGTCGTCAAAGTCAGCGCCTACGCTAATGATGCGGTCCAAAACAAAGCAGCCCGGTTCATCTTATCATCTTATTCTCGTTTTCAAAGTGTCACAAAACTAAAAAGCACCCTTGATATGCATTCACTTGCCTTGCGCCGAACACTTGCCCGGTTATCCTTCTTTCACACCCTCTACCATAGCGGCACGCCCTTTTCGAGATCTCACATTTATCCCGCGCACCACATCTCTTCTAGATTAGACCACGCCTATAAAGTCAAACCAATTTTTTCTCACACCGATAAATACCGCAATTCACCTCTCGCACTCTCAATAGATCAATGGAATTCACTTCCATCTAGCATTGCCACCATCAACGATCACCAGTCCTTCCAGTTAGCGCTCCACTCGTTTCTCGAGCGCGATACCACTTTTTTATAAATCATTTTTTGTACGTATACCGCATGGGTTCATTCATTGTGATCATCTCAGAAATTGTACAAACATGGAAAATAATCACCCCGACACCATTGATATTTGTAAGTCATGTGGTTTGCATTGTATTAATAATATATATATATATATATATATATATATATATATATATATATATATATATATATATATATATATTTCCTGTATGCCTGATATTTCTTAATCATGTGGTTAGCATTGTATTTATATTATTTCTTTTTTCCTGTATGCCTGAATTATCATCTTTTCATTTTCGTATTGTGTTGAAAGTATTACCTTTTCAATTACTGTATGCCTGAATTGTGACTATCTTTCAATTCCAATTAATCCCCCCCTATGTAATGCCCACCGGGCCCTTAGGGTATCCAAATAAATAAATAAAATAAATGAAATATATGCATATGGGCATCTCGAGCAACGCGTGCACAACTGCGAGCAAGACTTCAACACGCCACATCAGTAAGGTCAAAGTACTTGCGCCGTCAAGGCCTGCAACTCTCAACAACGAAGTGTGCTGCATTGGCACTTACAAAGAAATCAATGACGCGGTACCCGATCTTGCTGACGGAGCAGTGATTCCTGCTGTCGCGCACTACCGATACCTAGGTGTCGTCATTGATCGCACCCTACCTTGGACGAAGCGTGTCGCTGCGCTACGGACCAAACTTGTTAGTTTTGTAGACGTTCTTCGAGTTGTAGCAGGACTAAGATGGGGCCGCTCTGAGAAAAGTCCCCTGCAGTTGTACCAGGCATTGTTCGTTGGATATCTACGGTACAGTGCACCTGTTCTCTCGAGTATGCGTGCAACATGCATCCGTACTTCGGACAGCATTCAAGCACGAGCGCTGCGAACGTGCCTAATGCTACCAAGGTGTACAACAACCTCTGGCACTATAGAGGAGTCACGTACATGCCCTATAGAGGTTTACTTGTGAGCCCATTCGAGTCCAGCTTCGACTGCTGACCCGACACGCAAACCATCCCTTGTCTTCGCTCCAGTGAGATCGACCAGACTGCACCTACTCACGATGGCTCGATACACACAGGCACGTCATCCCTTTTGACTTTATACCAGTCATCATCCCTGCAGTGCCACCGTGGACGCTGAACAGGCCACTGGTGTCCCTTCAAATGCCCGGAATTACGAAGAAGCGTCGTGTTCCTTGTGCTGCGCTCAAACAACTCACCTTGGCACATTTGACTCAACGATACGACGACACTCTGCACATATACACCTATGGATCTGTGACTCCGTGCGCTTCGACTGCGGCCTTTGTGATCCCTCATCTGGGTACCACCCAGAAGTACAAATTAGATCACAGGTCGTCTTCAACAGCTGCTGAACTTGTTGTGAAACGGGAAGCTATTCAATTCGTGTCCGGACAATCACCACGTAAATGGACGATGCTAGCAGACGCAAAATCCGCATTACAAGCTATTCACTCTTGCTCAAGAAAGCGACAATATTATGCACTAGCTTTAGAAATCATTCACGCATTCGACATTACGCAGAAGATTGGTCACTCACTTACATTGCAATGGATTCCTGGACCCTGTGGATTGGCAGGCAACGAGCTTGCTGATGCTGAAGCAAAAGCCGCTGTCTATAACACCCCCACCGACGTGAAAGTACCGTACACGCGAGGGGACGTGAACTCTTTATTGAGATTGCGCCTGCGAGAGTGCATAACCACTAATTGGTCTCAGCGAGACCATCGATACAGGCATCTGCGGGAAATAGATCACGAAATTACTTTTCGCCTCCCGGCTAGAATGAACCGAGGCAACGCCAGTTTGCTGCGCCGGATTCGTCTGGGAGTTGCGCTCACTCGCCGCTATGCACACCTCATCCGCCGTGCGGACAGCCCGAACTGTGAACGATGCCAAGTGCATGAAACAACAGCACATCTATTTTGTGACTGCCCATTTTACGTGTCGCAACGTAATGCGCTCGCTTGAATGTTGGCAGGAATCAGCCACCCTAAGTGAGGCTGGTATTTTGTCAGCTATGTGCGACCAGATAAAATCACCAACTGCTATCAGGGGCTGTGGTAGACAGAACTGGGCACAAGACTATAGCGAAACCACTATGTCACTTGGTTATTGTATATACGCATATATTTTCCCTCTGCCCATCATCACCCCTTATCACTCCTTTTTTCCCTTTTCCCTTTTTTCCTGTGCAGAGTAGCAGGCTATAGCGCACTAGCTCAGGCCGACCTCTCTGCCTTGAAATAAATTCTCTCTTTCTCTCTCTCTCTTTCAGGCTTCCCGCCAAAAAAATCGCCAGGACTGCGCAGAACAAACCGCTTTTTAGAGCCCGTTGTAGACAATGTTGGGGCAAGTAATACAAGTATACATGCAAGGTACCCACTACGCCATAAATCATAGCAATTTTTATGACGTAGGGAAGCACCTACTATGCTATTAATCGTTATTCTGCGGAGAAGCGTGGTACCCGCTAAACATCTGTAAGGCATTATGTGCACTTTCTGCTGTGCCTGATTGATTGATTGATTGATTGATTGATTGATTGATTGATTGATTGATTGATTGATTGATTGATTGATTGATTGATTGATTGATTGGGACAACTTTAATGAGATCTTGCGGGACGCGCCCTAGCGCGCAGTGGGCGATTTCCACGTCGGGACCGTCAAGCCAAGCCTGTCGACGGCTTCGCGGGCCTGTTGGACAACCCAAAGGTGGTCGGCCAGGAGCAATCGGGGCTTGATTTAACTCACCCCCAGATGACGTGTGCTATGCGGGGCACACGTCATCCGGATAGTTCTCAGGATATACTGCATGTAGTGTGCAAAGGTTCGGGTCTCGCTCCGTCTGTAGCAATCTAAACGTAAGCTCCTGAGGCCGATTGAGTTTCTAGTGAGAAGGAGGGTATTCTCTCCGCGCAAGGTAAGGGTGCTTGGTAATTTCATTGTACGTAGCGGGCGCGTAGAAGTTTCTGTGCCTGATAACGATGAAGAATTGTGCCTTAGCCCTTTGTAATGGGTTGGAAGCATTCAACGACCCACTTGTTCCGCAATTCGCACTGTGTGACGCTTGGTTGTTATTTTACTCCTCTGCCACCTTGTGTTATATATGTTAACAAGATTGCTTGCCCGCCATGGCTCCTTTATAGGGTATTTTGGGAAGGAGCTTCAAGAGCCAGTGTGGCTCTGTGGTAGAATCTTCGACTGCCCCGCAGAGGGCCCAAGTTCGAATCCGATCCATGAATTTTTGTAGCGTTAGCTACACTGGCCTAGCCGAGCCAGTTTCGCGTGGATCCTCAAGAACCGTGCTGCGCATGCGCGAGGATCAGTGATGTTACGCACCGAAGCCGGCAACTAACGCGCAGTCCGCCGCCGCCGGTCTGCGCTTTCCAGAGGGGTGAGGTCGTAGCCTTGGCAGACGTATTGGCGCCGGCGCGCGCGCAGCTATTCGCCTTCGTTGTGCAGTCGCCGTCTGACACTGCGCTGGAGCCGCTTGATAGCGCCTCTGGCTGGCGTTTGCCACTGTGGTATAGCCATGGAGAATGAGAGGGCAAATGCTGCTCAACGGCGCAGAAGAGAGGAGAAGCTTAACTCATCGGATCCCGAAGTAGTTGCCTGGAAAAATAAATACATATGTGCCACATAATACGTATACCGCGTGTGTGTCATTGGAGCAGCAGTAAGCATGATAATCAAGCTAATCCTAGACAATCAGGAAAGCTAAGAATAATTAGCTGAACCTTTACTAACGCTACGTTATCCTGGCATAGCTGAGCTGAGCCACTGCAACATTTTTTAACGCGATAGCTTTAATGAGCTCGTTTCGCAAAAATTTCGGTGTCGGCGTCCTTGGTTGTGAGCGAAAAATAAACATCTTCTCCGTGACCCGAAAACTGAGAAAGATGCAAGTAAAATAAATAATAAAGAGCTTAGGTTCGAGTGAGAATTGAAACCAGGCAGTCTGCGTGGCAAGCAGGTGTTTTACCACAGAGCCACGCTATTACTTTGAACTGCTTCAAAAAAAACACTTTATGAATGTCATGTTGTGAAAGGAATCGCCTCAATGCAAGCAATATTGCGTGGCAGAAGCGTAGAATCGCGCCAGGTGTGAAAGCATATGAATTGCGCAACGGGTGGCTGTTTTAAAATGCTCAGACATATTTTATTATCATCAGCTGCAATATCATCAACAAGGTTAGCAGCTGCACAGGTTCGCGTGTTGCTTTATGGGCACGTAGTGGGCCCTTCGCTCATTCGCAAAAGGAAGAATTATGACGTAGTGGACACTTAACAACTGTACTCGTAGTAGGCATCCTATGATACTTTGAAACGGCCAATGTTACCAGCACTGTCATTCGTTTCCTTACGGCACGATTGAGGCATGCACCGAGGACCGAAGCGAGGCTGTCAATTGAGAAGGCGGTGCGCACGGGGCCTGATTACGCTCTCGCACTCTACTCTTGAAGGCGAAGCTCAAGCGTCCTCCAAGTTTTTAAATGCGAAGCATTTCTTAGCGAACCTCAGGGACTTTGGCCGTTTCTATCTACGTATCTATCTATCTATCTATCTATCTATCTATCTATCTATCTATCTATCTATCTATCTATCTATCTATCTATCTAGCCGCCTACGTCTGGGCGCTCTCTTGGTGGTCTCCATAACTTGTGATATACCAAAATTGGCATAGCAGGGGATCAGTGTATGACGAACACGTTTCACTGGTCATGACATGAATCACGCAAAATACCTGTCGCGTACGTCGTGAAACCCTTTCTCTCAGTCACGTGTGGCACATACCCGTAAACCAGAGAATGTTATGCGGGTATGTGCCACAGGTGATACAGAGTCTCAACCAACACAGTAACCGCGAACGCGCACATTGACACGAAAGGAAAGTGACAATAATAATAAGTGTTGGGGTTTTATGTTCCAAAACCACGATATGATTATGAGAGACGCCGTAGCGAAGGGATCCGAAAATTTTGACCATCGCGTATTCTTTAACGTGCACCGAGATCGCCAGTACACGAGCATCTAACATTTTGCGTGCATCGAAATGCGACCGCCGCGGCCGAGATCGAACCCGCGACCGTCGGGTCAGCAGCCGAGCACCGTAACCGTTACACTACCGCGGCGGACGGGAGCAAAGTGAGGAAGCTGAAGACAGAACACCCCTGGAAGACGCTCAACTATATATGTTGTTACGGGGATGCTTCAATCAGTTAAAACTGATCGAGTTAATGTTGCACAGGGCGGACAGGATCGTAGGACAACAGGGCAGCCTCAGACTCAAACCCACAACAACAACGTTGTCGCCTTCGTCCATAAGGTGTCATTTCGGCGCCCACGCCTGAGTCACCTTTCCATACCCGTGACATTACCCCGGCCGCTAAAGCACCGTCCCGGTGCCTGTTATGGTTAAATGGACGTGGCACCATTCTAGGGCTTTAGACGAGAAACGTGGACTATGTCAGTTCTGTATGTAGCAGTCTTTGAGTTGGCCGTCGGAGAGATCTCATAGGTGACAAGTGTCACCTGGCGCAGGACTCGGTAGGGCCCGACGTATCGCTATAAGTAGCTTCTCGCAGAGGCCAACGCGTCTAGATGGGAGCCACAGTAGAACGAGAGAGCCCAGAGGGAATTCGGCATCCCTATGTCGACTATCATAGAAGGACATTTGTGCAGTCTGGGACGACGAGAACCGAGCGCGGGCTACTGTACGTGCGATGAGAGCATGGGTGATGGCATCTTGAGCGTACGAAGTGGTGGATGATGGGTCAGGCGGAAGCAGGGAGTCGAAAGGTAGTAACGGATCACGGCCAAAAAGAAGATAAAGGGTGAGTAGCCTGCTGTTTCATGACGCGACGAGTTGTAGGCGAAGGTGACGAACGGGAGGGCAATGTCTCAATCGGTGTGGTCGTCAGATACATACATGGAAAGCATGTCTGTCAGGGTGCGGTTGAGGCGTTCCGTAAGTCCGTTAGTCTGAGGGTGGTAAGACCTGGTGAAGTTGTGACGAGTAGCACAAGATCGAAGTAGGTCATCAACCAAAGCTGACAGGAAGCAGCGACCATGGTCTGTAAGTAGGTGACGAGGAGCGCCATGCTGGAGAATGACGTTCGTAGAGGAGGAAATCTGCAACGTCAGCCGCACAGGCGGTCGGTATCGCTCGAGTGATTGCATACCGAGTGGCATATTCCGTGACTACAGCAACCCATTTATTTCCATTTGTCGAAGATGGAAAGGAACCTAACAAGTCCGACCCCACTCGATAAAACGGCTCGGCTGGGACTTCAATAGGCTGAGGGCGACCGGCAGGGGGAGTCGTAGGTTTCTTTCGGCGCTGCCACAGGTCGCAAGCTGCAACGTAGCGGCGAACGGAGCGATAAAGACCCTTCCAGAATACCCGTCGTCGATCACGGTCGTAGGTTCTGGAGACGCCTAAATGTCCGGAAGTTCGGGCATCATGAAATTGTTGCGGGACATCCTTGCGCAGATGGCTTGGGACGACGAGTAAAAGTTCCGCGCCGTCGGGGTGCAGGTTGCGGCGGTACAAAACGTTGTCTTGAAGCAAGAACATGCTCAGTGAAGGGTCGGTATTGCCGGATTGAAGGCGGACAATGATGGAGAGCAACGATGGATCTGGACGTTGTTCATCTGCCACGTGTAGAAAGTCAGTGATGGCAAGGATGCAGGCATCGGCTCCCAAATCGATGGAGTTGGGTGGATCAACAGGGTGTCGGGATAAGCAGTCGGCATCACTATGGAGCTTGCCAGATTTGTACACTACTGAGAACGTATACTCCTGTAATCGCAATGCCCAACGGCCGAGTCTTCCTGTAGGGTCCTTAATTGTTGACAGCCAGCAGAGCGCATGATGGTCTGTGATGACTGTGAATGGGCGTCCGTATAAGTACGGACGGAATTTCGTGACCGCCCATTCGAGAGCTAGGCATTCGCGTTCAGTAATGGAATAATTTTTTCCGACTGTGACAGAAGGCGGCTAGCGTAGGCTATTACACGGTTTGTGTCATTCTGTATCTGAGCGAGTATATCACCAATGCCATGGCCACTTGCGTCGGTGCGAGGCTCTGTTCGAGCAGCTGGGTCAAAATGAGCCAACACAGGTGGTGATGTAAGGGCGGTAACCAGCGACGCAAAGGACTGTTCTTGGTCCTCAGCCCAGAAAAAAGCCACGTTCTTTTTGAGCAGATCCGTGAGGGTCCGAGCAATGTTCGCGAAGTTGATGACAAAACGGCGGAAGTATAAGCAGAGCCCAAGAAAGCCGCGAACTTCTTGTGTGAAACGTTGAACCGGGAATTCGCGGACAGCGCGGACTTCGTCAGGATCGGGTTGGACACCAGTAGCATCTACAAGGTGGCCAAGTAGTTTAATCTGCCGGTGTCCGAACGTGCACTTCGGCGAATTGATCTGGAGGCCACCACAGCGAAAAACGTCAAGAATGGCGTAGAGACGAGGAAGGTGGCTTTCAAAGCTGGGTGAGAAAACGACCACATCGTCCAGATAACAAAGGCAGGTCGACCATTTCAAAATGCGTAGGAGAGAGTCCATCATGCGTTCAAAAGTGGCTGGAGCATTGCATAACCCAAAAGGCATGACCTTGAATTGGTAAAGTCCGTCGGGTGTGATGAATGCCGTCTTCTCACGGTCGCGGTCATCGACAGAGATTTGCCAGTATCTAGATCGAAGATCAAGCGATGAGAAATACTTGGCACCGTGGAGGCAGTCAAGCGCATCATCGATTCGAGGTAGAGAATAGACGCCCTTCTTGGTGATCCAATTGAGATGGCGATAGTCGACGCAAAAGCGCCAGCTGTTGTCCTTCTTTTTACTAACACGACAGGTGATGCCCAAGGACTACAGGAAGGCTCTATGGCGTCTTTGCTGAGCATTTTCTCGACCTCCGTCTGCATAACTTGGCGCTCAGCGTGAGACACACGGTAAGGGCTTTTGTGAAGTGGACCGGCATCACCGGTGTCGATACGATGGGCTACGACGCTTGTAAGGCCCAGGGGACGGTCGTCGATGTCAAAAATATCTAGGTAAGAAAACAGAACACCGCGGAGTGCTTCAACTTGGGAAGGTGACAGGTCGTCGGGTATCATTTTGTCCAGGAATGCCTTATTTTACGGAGCTATGACAGGTTTGGCTACGGTCTTGGAGTCAGGGGTGAAAGATGAAATCGTACATTCCTTCACTGCTGAAAGGTCGGCTAGGGTAATCCCTTGAGGAAGAACTTGAATCGACGTGGAGATGTTGAGAACAGCAAGAAGCGTCATGTTGCTGGCAACTACTATGGTATGTTATGTGGAATTGCAATGTTGTGGGTAAGAGTCAGATCAATGAGGGGAGCTACCAGATAGTCTCCATCAGTAACTGACGGTAACGGCGACATAGGGACGTAATTAGCAGCCTGGGGCGGTAGCCATAGACACACCATGAACCGTAGCCGAGTGCGACTTGTAGAGGGGATATCAGAGCACAAGGCTAACTCGTGCCGTAAAATGCCGGTGGAACTATTGATGAGGGCAGAGTGAGCGGTCAGGAAATCAATACCAAGAATGACATCGTGTGGGCAAGAGTCGAGAACTGCGAAGAGAACTGAAGTGTGGTGACCGGCAACAGTAAAGCGGTCAGTGCACATTCCAAGAACTGATGTTCGGTTTCCGTTGGCCACTCGCGCCGTAGGGAACATAGCAGGTGTAAGAACTTTCTTTAGTCGGGAGCGAAGGGTAGAACTCATAACGGATAAGTGGGCGCCAGTGTCGATTAGAGCAGTAAGGACCAGGCCATCAATGAGCACACGAAGTAAATTACGTCTTGAATTTGTAGTCGGTAGAGGGTTTTCTGTCTGAGTCGTCAATGCAGCGCCACCTTCAGGAGCTGCACTCGTCACTTTCCCGGGGGGTGTCCACAACAAGCCGGCGACGAAGAGCGACGGCGCTGAGGGGAGCGTGACTGGCAATCCTGAGGCGACGGCGAGCGATTCGATCAATTTCTCTGGGCGACGACGTCTGCGTAGGATGGTGCGGGGCGTGGAGACGAACGGCAAGGTGAAGGGTCCTGAAGATGGTTATCCGGAAAAGTGGGCTGCGAATACTGTCTGCGATCCTGGCGGCGGCCATTTGAAAAACTTGGTCGAGAATACCACTTGTTTTGGCAATGGCGGGAAATGTGCCCAACACGAGAGCAAGAAAAGCAGATCGGTCTATCGTCTGGTGTGCGCCACTCAGATGGATTGCGGTAGCGTGGGGTGAACCTAGGACCGGAAGTAGCAGCAGCAACAAGTGGAGCGCCGGGGTGGTCAGCGTTATGGGTGGGAGTGTAGATAGGCTGAGGCGTGTGGCTGTTGGTTTGGACGCCCATGTTGGCAAACTCTTGGCGCACGACGGCTTCAATGAGCGAGATTGTTGCCAAGTTCTCTTGCGCAGGGGACTGATAGGTAGCGGAGGCCATGGCTTCCAGCTCCTCGCGAACAATCCTTGCAATGTTGGTAGAAGCCGCGAATGGGCGTTGCGTCGCAGGATCTTCGCACGAGGAAGTCGCAGCGGTGTTCGGAAGTCGGTTGAAGCGGTGGGTAATCCTCCTGCTTTTAGCCTGTTCGAACCGCCGACATTCAGAGATGATGGAGTCGACAGTGGTGCAGTTCTTACACATTAGGATGTTAAAGGCGTCGTCAGCGATGCCCTTCAGCACATTCCTGGCCTTGTCCACCTCTGTCATGTCTTTGTCAGTCTTACGGCACAGGGCTAGCACGTCTTGGATGTATGCGACGTATGACTCCGTGGTCGATTGAACTCGCGACGCGAGTTCATGCCTGGCAGCCATCTGACGAGCAACTGACCGCCCGAACAAGTCGCGAAGCTTCTGCTTGCACACGTCCCAGCTCGTGAGGTCTTCCTCATGCGTGTTATACCATGCACGTGCTGTACCCCTTAGGTAGAAAATATTTGCCAGCGTAAGCGTCTGATCCCACCTGTAGTGCTTGCTGACGCGCTCGTATAATACGAGCCATTCTTCGACGTCAGTGCTGTCTGTGCCGCAAAATGTGCCAGGGTCGAGAAGATGGAAAGGGATTACAGGTGACGGAGCTGGCGCGGACTGCAAGGACTGCGCGCCGTCTTCAGGCATCGTGGCTCGATTGAGGTGGCGTCCGCTGCGGAGATCCAGAGCCGGGTTGTTGGAAGACCCGCAACCTCCACCGAAAAGATGTTACGGGGATGATTTATTTAGTTAAAACTGATCGAGGTTATGCTGCACAGAGTGGACAGGATCGTAGGCCAACAGGGCAGCGCCAGACTCAAACCCACAATAACAACGTTGTCGTCTTCCTCCATTAGGTGTCATTTCAATGCCCGTGCCTGAGTCACCTTTCCATACCAGAGACAATATGATCATGTACTGCCGCCGCGCCATCTCTTTATTGAGGCTTCATTCTGCTATGCTCCATTTAACGACAAAGACAGCCAACCGTAACATAATAGTATTTCGCATAGATCGCCTTTAGCAATTGCCGCCCTTTTACGCTAGAAACCACTTTCGGATACCCCATCGAGGCGACCGCGTGCAATATGCGCTCATTGTACGTATTGGGCATAGAGGTAGCGTCTGTAAACAATTCGATTCTTTCTTTCTGTCGAATGTTATTATCTTGTCGGCAAACCTGTAAAACACTCCCTAAAGAATTTACGGAAAGGTCTAGAGGGGCTCCCGCGTGGCGCTTTCGTAGCGCGCCGATAGCCAAACCTATGAGGAGAGCGCCGGCGTTATCCTAACTAGCGCGCAAGGGAGGCCCTCGATAATAGGCGACTCCGTAACTCCACAGCCCCAATACTCCTCCCTAAAATCTGTTAAAATATTGTATATTTGCATTTCTGCAGTTGTAAAAACTGCGTTATGTCTGCATACTTCAGTAACGAATACTTCCTCTTAGGGAGATATATTTCTTCTTAAATATATTTTTCGACTTCTCAGGCTTGTCGATCTCACAAAAGCTATCAGAAAATATAAAAAAATCTTCTACTTTGACTGTACTTTGACTGCAATTACATGTAATTGCTTCATTCGGTGACATAATAAAATATCAGCTTTACACCTCAACTGGAAGCAAATAACCAATTTGTCGTTTTTCGCAATTTTTGTCATTAGAACAGAATTTTTCAATTCATCATTGAATGCAATCTTCTAATTTTACCAGCTTGAATGCACGGCTTATCCATGCTGTCATGGAATAATGCACATCGGGTATTTTCCAGCGCAATGCGAGAACATGACGGCAGATTCTGTGGCACACAAAGAAAACAGTGGGCTTCACAGCTACACCACCCCGACAATTTTATTTGTCTGAATTCTGACCTTCAGGTGGTCGCGCAGAAATTCTGCAATTGGTAAACAGAATTATAAGCAATTCGAAGGTGAATGCTATCTTTCACGTACATTATGTGCCAGAAACGTTTCACAATCCCTGCGAGTGATGACTGCCAATGGGCGCTTTCTGCCGAAGCAGCGGTAAGCGTGAGCAGAAACGTATCAAACGTATCTTGTGCTGAAGCTGCCAGATATACAAATCAGAGGATCGCCGTGAAGCATCAAATTCAAAAGTTATTTTCTTCCTCAAAACGAAAAAGTAATGATAAAGCTTGCCATATAAGAATGGAAACTTATTTGCATTCGATTGAGGTATAAATCTGACTTTTCATTTGGACACCACATCGTCAAAATCGCGTCTCAACGTGGTCGAAGGCCCATAGTTCACAAAATTTGCTACTTTTTCCTACAATTCCTTGTCTTCGGTTATCAAAAATACTTTTAACACAAAATTTATGTTCCGCGGAGCAGTATTAATCATTGAGATATTCAGACATAGATTACGGATGTGTGCGGATGTATTTTTAATGATCGTGTCTAAATTACCTTGGCGAATTTTTTTTCGTAATGCTGAAAGTAGGCTAACTGGTATCCAGTTCTTTAAGACATTTACGTCTTTGTTGTTGCCTATTATTAAAATAACCCGTTTTTTAGGTCACGGTATATTTCAGCTTCTAATCCACTTCGTGTAGGATGTCGCAAACAACTTCTGAAATATAAATGTACCGCGCGTTTGATCAAACCGGCTTGTTTATGACGTCTCCACCGGCCGCTTTTTCGCGGGCATGCCTTCTAGAGCCTTCCTGATCTCGTCGACAAGGAACTTCGGTGAGGTTCGGGTTTCATTTAAAGGGGCCCTGCAAGACTTTTCCAACTAATCATCGAATGGATTCCTTAAAGAAGTTGATTGCCTCACGAATCGATGGCTGCAAAAATTTTTACAATGTGTCAAGTACAAGAGCGTAGTTACAGGGATTTGTCGCACGCTTTAAACGCTTTCTCTTCCTTTCGAACAAGCGAACACGCTGAAACTACGCAGAGGGGAGGGGGGCGATGACAATGGGGCAAGAAGCTTCATTCGTTCGTCAGCCAGCTTCGTGACCTTGGGCACTTTTTTTCTTCGAACGCACGGCTTACTTTCCGTGTAAGCGCGCGGGCACAACGCGGCATCCGGCAGCGGCCGCGGTAAGTACGCAGTTCACGATACTCAAATCATAATGGCCGTGCACTTTGCATTTAACGGTTATTTGGGTGTATAGCGTCATTTGTTAAGAGAAGCGGGCGCGATTTCTAGATTACTTTGATAATTAATTGTAAATTCCAAGCAGCGTGCTGCTCTATCATGTTCGACTCGCATGTTTTCAGGAGCGTGGACTAACGATAGGCAGCTTTTTCTGACAATGCTAAAAAGTAGTGCAGGGCCCTTTTAACTCACGTTGTGGTGACTCATAATTCAGCTGTACACTTCAAAGCTGATGTCTTCTACTACCTTTACAATGTCATTGTACTGCTTATAATATTGCCCTGCTTATATTCTACTGTAGGCATAAACCTCCTTCGCATACTTTTGTTCTTCAGGGCTCCGACTTTGGAGGCGACTTTTGTTGATCAGCTTGGAAAGTTCAGAAAAGGCTATTTTATCTCTCGAGGTAGTTGCTTTTATCTGCTATCGTTTTCTTAATAAATATTCGGTGGTATGAGAGAGCTTCCTTTATTGTTTTTTTTCGTAGTTAGCCTCCAAATTGAATTGCTGCTTCGGAAATTGGCCTATTTATGGTTTCGTTCATGTCCACTGTCTTCATTCTTTTCTTCTTATAAAGCACTGCATTTGTACTCATGTACGACTCTATATCCTCCAGTTTTTTACCCTGAATACATCTATGTTCGCCTGTTTCAGTAATTAACTTCGGTCTTCTCTCCATATTGAGTGAGATGGTAAACCTCGCCAACCTATGAACCCTGCAATTTATCCTGTGCTTTACTTCTAGGTCCTGCATTTCGCTAGGATCTCCGTTGATAACGAAGTCTATTTCGTCCTAGTTTTTGCTTTACACCTATTTCATGTCAACTTCCTATTTCTAGGCTCTCTCAAGAAACTTTTGAGTACACGGAGTACACTCCTTTCTGCGAAATCCCCCAATAGAAATGCGCCTAAGAGAGCGACATTTTCAAAAGTTTCCAATAGCGAATACTGTCAATGGCTTCCTCTAAGGACCCGAAAATTCATTTTATGCCCCCTTTTTTGTAAGACAGCGGTGAAATAGAAGAGGCAGTGAGCTTCAATCTTCTGATAATTACCTGATCCCGGTGCTCTTGTTAATCACCACTACAAGATCGGACAAATACATGCGATAACTTTTGTCTAAGCGATAAGTTTTGGCTAAGCCTACAAGTTCAGCTGCATGCAGCCACTTTAACCAGATGTGTCATAGTGATAGTTGACTACTCTAGATAAGTATAATCCTCAATACCAGAAAATTTCTATTTCACTGAAAAGAAACAAAAACCAGGACCGCATGAGAAGAAAACACGAATGGGCACAACAGCGCCTAATAGGAACACACGAATGATGAATTCCAGGACAGGTGAATGTCACTGTGATATACACCTTAAGCCGATTCTCAAGTAGTGTACGGCGTCAGCAAGTTGTTCTTGAAGGTCCCAACGTTCGCCCGTAACCTCAAAACCGAGAGCTCTTCAGATGACTAACTAACGCTCCACTGAGCTCCACAGTGTGCAACCCTCACGTGTTCGAGCACGTCGTCAACGCACCTAACGTTAGCAGCCACAGGTGCTCCTGCGAATTTTTATCGACTGCAATGAGAGAGGGATCAGCATATTGCCACGCGCGTTTCTTGCTTTATTTTCTTGTATTCGAGTTTCATCCACAAACACTGTTAGCGACGCGCGGCGCAGAACACGTCGCAATGTTCGCGAGGCTTCGCGATTATTTGAGATTATTCTGTTAAGATAACGCGCAGGACGCAAACAGTCAAGTTTATTCTAGAGCTTACGCGAGCACCGGTGATAACGCTGAAAGGTTCGATGACTGAAGTATAAAAGACGACGCGTTCCAGCGATGATTAGATTACCGACGGACGACGCTCTGCTCGCCGCTATCATTGTACAGCGTCTATCGTGTGAATTTTGAGTTTTCATTTTCCGGGCACAAGTTCGCCCAAATAAAGAATTTCATCTTGAACCCGTCGACTGCTGCCTTCGTCGACGTCACAACCCCGTGACAATATCTTAAAGGAAGTATTCCTCCACGTAGTACATACATGCACCAGCTTCAGATGACAGGCGATCTTTCGTGAGAGCGTGAAATTATTGAAAATTGTCGGTCTTACCGCCTTCAGGTCCGCAAGAGTGGGCCTACCAGTGTAATCAAAACTGGCAGCTGCAAGCCCGAAAATACGCATTAAAATGACAAATCTCATCTTGCTCGGAGCCTTCTCGAAGGAAGAGGTAGCGCAGGTGCTGAATAACCGAAGCTGTGCATGAATATATATCTGCCCGGGAACATTTTTTACTTGGTTAGTTTCTTTGTTTGCTACTTTGTTTGGAGATAATAGTTGCTTTGTTAGGATATAGCAGCTGTAGGTGACTGAGCATTAAAATAAAATTAGTAAAGTCTGTGGGAAAGGTGTCTAAGAATGACCTTTATATTCTCGCTTCTTCTTTGTCTCTTTGAACGCTGACGTCAGGACACCAACGTCACCTTCTTTTCGACAGATTCAACTGCAGCTATTCTATCACTGTTCGATTAGGTTCACCGATTATTATTCTTCACTTCCTTGAAACAGCGTGCTACTAAACGAGGGGCAAGAAGAGGGGTTTAAATGATATGCGCTGACTCCAACTCTCGCAAATGAGCATCTTGATTAAAGACAGCTTTTTCAGCATTTTTTCAGCACTTTCAACAAGATATGCTTTCCTAGAATATTTTAAATACAGCCTGGTGTACTGTGTTGTGCTTGTTGTTTACGGCGATATTCGATCACATTTATGAGCAGGCGTTCTGTGTGCACACTTCATTAGGATATGCACGTTTCATCAATGTTGTGTACATTATGCAAGCGTGCCGGAAAATGACCCTTGTTGGAACGTCCGTATCTGGGTCATTCCATGCCAAAATCATCCAGCGTTTTTCCGACCATCACAAATATGGCTCAAAAAATTTCCACGATTTTCTTGAAGTTCGAAACCCGTTCTGCTCGTTTATTTCTGTTGCCAAAAATTTTCCCGCCTATTTGTGAGAGTGTGTAGTTTTGCGCCGACTGAGCTAAAGGGCATCAAACAACAATTTTTTTCAAAGGACGTTTATGGGATGCACTCGATAAAATGGTATTTCCGGCAAGCTAATGAAGTGATGTAACTGTAAAAATAATGACTTATTTATGTTAATCGATTCTTCGAGGGCTTTTCGCACGAGCAAAATTGAATAAAGTTGCAAAGTTTGATATTTTTTACAGGAACAAGGCAAACTCAAAGCGTAGAAACGAATTATGTACTGGTGGCCTGCTCGACATACAAAATAAAAATGATTTAGTCACTGAAGGTATAGAAGATCGTCTGAAAAAAAATTGCGAATATTACTTTTTTTAAAAAATATCTGTATTCAGCGTGAAAAAACTTGCCTTGGTGGTCGGACTAAAAATATGCACGTTACTTCATTTGAAAGCTCTTTGCATTAGCTGAACATAGGCAAAGTTACAAAAGAGTATTTATTTTTTAACTGGAGAAATTTTTTTTAACTTTGTATCTCCACCAGCTTTTCGCCGACGTAACTCAAGCGGTATGAAGCACTCACAACGGCACTCTTCAGCCCATGCCCACTAACCTGGAATACAGACGTCAAACATGGTGCTGTCTATAAAGCAATGGAAAAGGTAATGGGGTTGCTTTATAGACAGCACCATGTTTGACGTCTGCATCCCAGGTCAGAAGGCATGGGCTGAGATTGCCTTTGCGAGTGCTTCATACCGCTTGAATTACGTCGGCGAAAAGCTGGTGGAGATACGAAATTTCAAAAACATATTTCTCAAGTTAAAAAATATATTACCGTTTTGTAACTTTGGCTATGTTCAGCTAACACATGGAGCTTTCACATGAACTATAGTGCATATTTTTAGTCCGAACACCAAGGCAAGTTTTCTGACGCTGAATACAGAGCTTTTCTAAAAAAAAGTAATATTCGCAATCTTTTTTTAGACGATCTGCTACACCTTCAGCGACTAAATTATTTTTCTTTTGTAGTACTGTGAGCATTCTTCATACTTGCCATCTTCTCACCTGTATATACTCATCATCACCGCTTGGGTCTGAGTAGTGGGGCTGAGGCTCGAGGGCAATAAAGAAGAGTCTTGCGGCCTGAACGTTGTCTCACAAGTGGTGGATTGTGCTGTCCGGTCCCTCAGTCCTCTCGCTGTACTGGTGCCCCTACGACTTCCGCTACAACACACCCCTGGAGCTCCGTTCAGGTCGCCGTTTGCGCCAACAGACCTCAGCAATGTCGCAAGACGAGCGCTCCAACCCTGGCGCATCTGCGACGCCTGCCCCAACGGGAACTCCTTCTTGTTTGGTCACCACACCCCAGAAGGATCCACCGGTGTTCGCTGGCCTTCGTGGGGACGATGTTGAAGACTGGCTGGAGCAGTATGAGCGCGTGAGTGCACTCAACCACTGGGACGACTCTGCCAAACTCACTCGCGTCGCCTTCTACCTGACGGGTGTAGCCAAGACTTGGTTTTTTAACCACGAGCTGGACTTCGTGGATTGGACCTCATTTAAACACCAGTTGCGGCAGATTTTCGCGAACCCTTCAATCCGCTCAGACATCGCCAAAAAGAAGTTAGCCGAGCGTGTTCAGCAAACCGGCGAGTCCTACACTTCTTACATAGAAGATGTCCTCGCCCTTTGTCGCCGCGTGAACAACTCAATGACGGAGAATGACAGGGTCCGCCACCTGCTCAAAGGCATTGGGGCTGCGGCATTCAATGCCCTTGCAGTGCAGAACCCCACTACAGTCTCAGAAGTCGTCGCCACGTGTCAGCGCCTTGATGAACTCCATCTACTACGTCTGCAGCCTGACACAACTCATCTGAGCGCAACCAATGACACCGAGCTACGCGCGTTGATTCGTTCCATCATACGTGAGGAGCTTCAAGCACAAGCTATGTCTTGCCCACTTGAGCTCCGTACGACGTCTCCTGGCAGCAGCCTTCGCAACATCGTCAGGGAAGAACTTGTTGCCATGACGTGTGCGGAAGTTCCCAGGCATGACCCTCTACCTACGCCAACTTACGCCCAGGTTGCAGCTTTCGCACCTTCTCAACAGACACAACCCCACGCGACCACAATGCACGGTTCGGTGAATGTTCTGTCACCACGAACGTCGCTTCCGCCTGCCAACGCCTGGCGCCCTCCTCGGCCAGTTTGCTATTATTGTGGAGTCCGTGGCCATATTTCCAGGTTTTGCCGACGCCGTCAACAGGACGAAAGACGGGGCTACGACTCCTATGAAAGAGACGAGTTTCGTGCTGCGGTACCGCAACATGGTCGCTCCTACCGAAGTTATGAACGTCGCTCACCATCTCCGCAGAGCCTCGACGGTGCCGGTGCTTCTCGTTTCCCCCGTCGCCGCTCTCCGTCACCGATGCGCCGCTCGTCTTCTCCCCTTCGACCAGCTAATTCGTCCCCGGGCCATCGCCCGGAAAACTAAATAGTGCAGCTTCGGGAGGGAAAGCTGCATCATTCGGGCTATGTGAAACTCCTCCGCAGCGGCCCTCAAATGTACTGTTGGTATGTGTTGAAGGTGTATGGACTCAGGCATTGGTAGACACGGGTGCAGCGCTTTCCGTCATTAGTATTGAACTGTGTTCACGCTTGCGAAAAGTAAAAACGCCGTATACTGGACCTCCCCTTCGGTGTGCCAATGAAGTTCTTGTTCAGCCCGTTGGTGTGTGCACAGCGCGAGTTTTCATCGATGGCATACTTCATCACATTCCGTTTCTCGTGCTGTCGTCATGTACCCACGAACTTATCTTAGGATGGGACTTTCTTTCTTCAGCGTCGGCCGTAATATCTTGTCATCAGCGAGTAGTTCATATGACGGACACGGAATTTTCATCTGATGACGATGCTCGAAAACTGCGTTTAGTCACGGCGGCCGATTGCTCCATTTCACCTGGCAATGAGAATGTTGTGACATTGACGTCTGATACCATCCTTAATGGTGACGTGTTTCTCGCCCCATGCGATCGCTGGATATCTGGTGGCATTGTAATTGCGCCTAGCTTGGTCAGGTTTCATGACAGCCGAGCGTTGGTCACAGCACGCAACACTACATCTCGGCCATTTCTTCTGTCCCAAGGTACCGTTGTGGCCTGCTTTGCTGACACTGAACCTCTTGCCCTGACGCCTCTTCACGCAGATCCACTACTCTCGCCTGCTGCTAATGATGACCATGCGACGACCACAGCGTTAACTGCCACCATCAATCCTGATCTCCCTGCGGCGCAGAAGGAAGATCTCTTCGCACTGCTTCGAAAACACAGTGCTTCCTTCGACGTCCACTCCAAGTTTTTGGGGCGCACTTCCGTCGCAGTGCACCGCATCGAAACCGAGGGCAATTCGATCGTACGCCGTCGACCATACCGCGTGTCTTCCGCAGAGCGCAAGATCATCGAGGACAACGTCGCCGACATGCTGAAACGCGACATCATTCGGCCGTCGTCCAGTTCTTGGTCGTCGCCTGTTGTCCTGGTCCGGAAGAAGGACGGCTCGGTACGATTTTGTGTCGATTATCGGGCACTTAATAAGATCACGCGCAAAGACGTATATCCGATGCCGCGAATTGATGATGCCCTCGACTCCCTCCAGGGCGCTGAATATTTCTCAAGTCTCGATCTCCGGTCAGGGTACTGGCAAATACCCATGCACGAAGCGGACAAGGACAAGACGGCCTTTGCAACGCCCGATGGCCTCTATGAGTTTAATGTAATGCCTTTCGGTTTATGCAACGCTCCGGCAACGTTTGAGCGTATGATAGACACAGTTCTTCGTGGCCTTAAGTGGAAAACCTGCTTATGTTATCTGGATGACATTGTCATTTTTTCTTCCACTTTCCGTCAGCATCTTGAGCGACTGGACGAAGTTTTGACGTGCATTTCTAACGCTGGGCTTCAACTTAATACTAAAAAATGTCACTTCGCCAGAAAGAACATCATAGTGTTGGGCCACCTTGTTAGTAAAGATGGCGTTCGACCGGATCCTGACAAAGTGACTGCTGTGACACGTTTTCCTCGCCCCGAAAATCACAAGCAATTACGCAGTTTTCTGGGCCTAGCGTCTTATTTTCGCCGCTTTATCCGCGACTTCGCGTCCATCGCGTCGCCACTGCACAAGCTACTGACATCGGGCACAGCCTTCACTTGGACGAACGATTGCGACATCGCTTTCGACACCCTCAAGGCGGCGCTGACATCTGACCCCGTCCTCTGTCACTTCGATGAGCATGCCCCTACTTGTCTCCACACCGACGCTAGCGGCCATGGCATCGGTGCCGTCCTCCTACAGCGTGATGAAGCTGGTCGAGAGCGAGTTGTCGCCTACGCCAGCCGCGCACTCACGACTGCCGAACAAAACTACTCGATCACGGAACAGGAATGCTTGGCTGTAATTTGGGCCGTACAAAAATTCCGCCCATATCTTTACGGACGCCATTTTACCGTAATTACAGACCACCACGCTTTATGCTGGTTGTCATCGCTAAAGAATTTGTCCGGTCGCCTCGGCCGCTGGGTGCTCCGGCTTCAAGAGTACACATTTGACGTTGTTTATAAATCTGGGAAAAAACACCAAGATGCCGACGCCCTCTCTCGTTGCCCCCTCCCATTACCATCTTCTTTGAGCATGCCTCTTCATTGCTCGTCCCATGATGATGAGGCTACGCATCCGCTTACGTTGTCGGCACTAGCGGCTGCTGGCACTCTGTCTTCCAATCGCTACGCTCAGTTGGCCTCCTGTCAACAGCAAGATCCATACTGCCTTCGCATTGTTCAACGCCTCTGCGGAAAGTCTCCACCACCTAATGCCAGGTTGCGCCGACAACTCAGGCAATTCAAGCTTGAAAACGACGTGCTGCACCGATACGTTTACAATGATGATGGACACCGTTGGGTTCCCGTTCTTCCACGTTCGCTTCGTGCGCAGGTCCTTGAGGCCTTTCACGACGACCCATCTGCTGGCCACTTGGGATTCTGCAAAACATACAGCCGCCTTAGGAGCCGCTTCTTCTGGCCTGGCCTCTCCACTTCTGTTGCCAAGTACGTCTCTTCTTGCACCCTATGTCAACGGCGCAAGCGGCCGACTTCCGCTCCTGCTGGCTTGCTACAACCAATCCCATGTCCCGAGGAACCTTTTGCCATTGTTGGAATGGATCTAGTCGGACCTCTTCCTGTAACGTCTGCAGGATATCGCTGGATCGTGACAGCGGTTGACCATCTCACACGGTACGCAGAGACCGCTCCTCTGCGCTCTAGTTCTGCCTCTGACGTGGCCACCTTCTTTCTCGAAGCCATCGTCTTGCGTCATGGTGCGCCCCGCGTCCTATTAAGCGATCGCGGCAAGAGTTTTCTATCCACAGTTATACAAGAGATGCTTAAAACTTGTGGCACAGTTCACAAGACAACATCAGCATACCACCCTCAAACCAATGGCATCACAGAGCGATTCCACCGCACGCTAATTGATATGATATCCATGTATATCAGCCCAGCTCACGACAACTGGGACACGATATTGCCATTTGTGACGTTTGCTCACAATACCGCCGTCCAACGCACTACTGGGTATTCACCGTTCTACCTCGTTTATGGCCGTTCGGCGACATTCACCATTGACGCTTCATTCTTACGCACTCCAAGTGACAATTCTACAACCCTAACCGAGCAGTTCGTTTCGAGGCTTCAAAAATGTCGGCAACTTGCTCGGCTCAGCACAGAAGCCAGTCAACACGATCGCAAACAGCGGTACGACAGCTCCCATCGTGACGTCTCTTTCCGTCCTGGCGACGAAGTGCTCCTGTGGACGCCTACTCGTGTTCCCGGATTGTGTGAAAAGTTCCATTCGCGATTCATTGGACCCTACATAATTAATGAACAAACATCCCCTGTAAATTATCGTGTCACCCCAGTTGAGGCTTCTTCCGACCGTCGCTGCCGTGGTTCAGAGATAGTCCACGTTTCCCGTCTGAAGCCCTTCGTTCGACGTCTCTACCCAGTCTAAGTCGCGGCCAGGCTGGCCGCTTCGGCGCACGGGGAAATTAGTGTGAGCATTCTTCATACTTGCCATCTTCTCACCTGTATATACTCATCATCACCGCTTGGGTCTGAGTAGTGGGGCTGAGGCTCGAGGGCAATAAAGAAGAGTCTTGCGGCCTGAACGTTGTCTCACAGTATGTCGAACAGCCTACCAGTATATAGTTCATTTCTATCCTTTGAGTTTACCCTTGTTCCTGGAAAAAAATATCAAAATTTGCAACTTTATTCAATTTTGCTCGTGCGAAGAGTTCTTGAAGAATCGATATACATAAATAAGTCATTATTTTTACAGTTACATCACTTCGTTAGCTTGCCGGAAATACCATTTTATTCAGTGCATCCCTTAAACGTCCTTTCAAAAAATTGTTGTTTGATGCCCTTTAGCTCAGTTGGAGCAAAACTACAGACTCTCACATATAGGCAGAAAAATTTTTGGCAACAGAAATAAACGAGCAGAACGAGTTCCGAACCTGAAGAAACACGTGGAAATTTTTTAGCCATATTTGTGATGGTCGGAAAAACTCTGGATGATTAGGCATGGAATGACCCATTTGTTAGGCGGAGGCACTAGGTACCCACGCACAAGCGCATTCCGCCATAACACGTTTAACCATGCGAGGCTTAATTATGATAGCAGAAAAGATCATGGACAGTGGAACGATAACGACGGAGGCGACGTACTTGTGTACTCTGAGCTTCAGGTAAAAAGCATCGCCGGACGGATTCAGTAACTCTACAGCGGAACTGTATATGGCGCACCTCCTTGATTTTTTTGTGTCACTGTCCGTATGAAAAAAAAAATTCGGCAGATCCCATGTACCGTGGGAGTCGATGTTATGCGAAGCATGCGGCGGGTAGGTGACTGTGGCGTAACTTTTTTTTTACTGAGCGACACGTTACAAAATGATAATAAAGATTTGTATAAATTTTATACGCACACATATATATATATATATATATGTTGAAGAGCCGCATATGTGTAATATAACCAGTTGTTTACGGTTGCGTAACGCTGCAAATGGCAACGTGGGTATTACCAACACCAGAAGCGGTAAGCTGATATGTAGTTCTTATACGTGTCCCGAGAACGCACGGACGTTTCACAAACCCGTGTGCATGTGTGCAAGACGTTGTTGACAGTTCTTGAACAAGGGCATCATCACCGTGATCAGTGAGCACCAGCAGCTTGTCATGACTTGTTATAGGATCCGGTCGTGATTGTGGTGATGAGGGGTCCATGTCTAGTGAAGTATGTGGTATAGTAGAGCTTTTGGAATTCGTGGATGCCTCGGTCATTTCGCCGACAAATTGTCTGTCGACAGAGCCGGCGACATGTCGGAACCTGAAGCCACCCTTCGCGTTGGTGAGGTATATGCCGTCGAGGCTGGTAGGCCTGGATGGTGCTACGTAGACCAACACCAGTGGATGGTGTTTGTCGTATTCGAAGACTACCTGTGCGTATGTGGCATATACGTAGCCTAGTCTACAAAGCGGCTGTCAATCAATCTGGCATCATCCTCGGTCAGCGTGAGGCCATCGACCAGCCTCGTAAGAAATGAAGAGGACGCTGCGTCGTTCTGGTGGACGAATTGGACTTTACGGTGCGGTGATGTGGATATCATATTTAACTTTCATTAATGTATTTCTCCGGGGTCGAGCAATGCTTCAATATAGGTTGCTGAATCATAGAAATACAAACCTAATGTTTATTAGACTGCTATAAAAACGGAGCCAACACTGGAACCACAGACGTTAATCTGATATGACGTCTGTATCGTAGAGTACACATCGTAGGAGTATCATGTAGTGTTCATTGCTTTCTTGTAAAATTAGATAGCCAGCACCACAACCACAATTGACGTTGCACCAACATTACGCCTGCGCAGGCTGTTTTTCCAAACCAATTTATAGACCTGGCGTGGCTCAGTGGTAGAATACCTGATTGCCACGCAGAATGATTGGGTTCGATTCCTGCTGGGATCGTAATTTTCATTCTTTCTATTCGTTGAGTCAAGGCTGCCCATGTTGGTTTTCCTTAACGCTCTAGCATTTAAGTTGTTACCATTGTCTGTTCTCGCTAGATATAAACTGTCAATCACCTGTAGCGCATACCCGTACACCGCGGCCCGTGGTAAACGGGTATGTGCCACACGTGTCTAGTGGAAAGGGTTTGACGACGTACGCCACAGGATTTTAAAGTTATTCATGTCATGACCCGGCAATCATGTTCGTCAAATTCTCTTACCCTCCCATGCACATTTTGGTCTACACCAAGTTAAGGAGGCGATCATGAGAGCACCCAGACGTAGGCGGCTAGATAGATAGATAGATAGAATAGATAGATAGATACGTAGATAGAAACGCTCAAAGTGCCAGAGGTTCGCTAAGAAATGCTTCGCATTTAAAACCCTACTGCCCTCTAGGGAGCGGTGAATGAACCATCTTTAATGCATTAGAACATGCACCGCTTCCGAGAGGTCACTAGATGTTTTGTCACTTTTGTGCACTTAACTTCATATAATCTAATTCAAACTATCACTTCAACTGCGCATTTGCAGTAATACGCTGATAAAATCGCAGGTGCCCCCTAGAGACACGTGGCAGAGCTAATGTGTTAAAGTGAGTGAACTAATGCATGACTTGTTTCGCCACGTCAGTCGAGTCGGGGCGCTGTAGCAAGTACCAGGCGGCCGCGCATTGAGAGAATGCCCCAGGAGTAGCGCGCTTATGAAGAGCGACGACTAGAGCAGAGAGGCGAGTGCGCCCTTCAGTTCCGCTCGGCACCCACTTTCATGAAATGGAGTGCTCTCGAGTGTTTTACCGTCTACTGTTTCACTCTCTCTGTTTCCGTAGCAATTTCTGTGTTCCATTTGTTGTCTTCCGTTCCCAATAGCCTGGCATTTACGGTTGAACAAACGTCCACGAATATGGTGTTTTTCGCGGAAGACCGAGAAAGAGCAAACGAACGCCAAGAAATGGCGATGCATTACATGATTTTGTCGGTGGCAAGAAGTAAGGCGCATGATGACTCGGTAAGGTCCCATAATTCATCGTGCAATAAAAGAGACCTACCATCATGTTTTCAATCTGTAAGCGGGTGCTCAGATCCTGACTAGCTTCCCAGCATGCACTCACACACCCCAGTACTCTACCGCTTTCAGAGGGACACCTGCGCTATAGGGCGCAGAACACAAACACACACGCATTAGTAACAAAACAAACAACGCTTATTCGGGATTTCCCGAATGCGTTAACGGGAAGGATAATCTCGGTGCCTTTTCGGTGCAGAGAGCAGGCAAGAAGACAGGCAATCGATGATCGAAGCCAAGGTACTTACATTGGGCAACGTCGCTATTTCCTTGGCTCAGTCGTCTTCGCTACGAACGCCTCCCTCCTGTCGCCCGGCTTTGCGCGTCCGATTCCGGCAGCCAACCGTCAACTTTCTGCCCTCTCGAACAATCAACGTGCAGAATTCTGTGGTCAAGAACCGAAACAGTACGTCTCCGTCAGCGAATGTGACGAATAAGTGCGCGAGTCGGAGCACGGAGACGGCGCTGAAGTGCGTGTGTGGTGCGTGGCACGTGCTGGTGGTTGCCAGCCATGAACTCCGCGCTGGAATTGAGACGACGCGGCCATCTCCCAAAGTGGCAACTATCACGGTAACCCCGCACCCACGACTGGGCTCCTGCTCGCACGGGACTAGGAGGGAATGAACCAGCCGACGCCCGCGCGCTCTCTTACCGGGCATTCCCACTCGCCTCCCGCGATCAGGACGACCTCGAACTCAATCCTGGGTATTCTTTCCGCGAAATTGTGCAGCATTACCAGTACTACCACAGCCTTTATCGACGCCCGTGTAAAGGCTTAAGTAAAGCGGCGGAGCGGCTTTAAACACTATGCTGTGCCCGGCAGCACTCAAGCACTTTGATCCCGCCTTTTCCGGCAGTTGCTCGCACTGTGGGGAAAAGTCTTCGGACATCTACCACATGGTGTGGGCCTGCCCCTCCAATTCTGCTATACTCCCTTTCCCCGACCCAACCCGGGAGAAGTGGGAGGCGACCCTGTTCTGACATACAGGCCCAAAAGGCCTCCGAGGAGTTCAAGCAGCAGCCGACGTCAATGGGGTCCCGTACTACGGAGCCCCACCTACTATTTGTAGGTGCCATCCCCTTAAGGGGCAGTCTCTGCACGCCTTCCTTGTTTTTCTAATAAATGCTTTTACTACCACCACAACCCCCTTCGTGGGCTACCGCCGCTTTCCGGGAAGGACCGCGTTCATGGCAGAGGCCACGTCACGTCGACCGTTACGTTGCACGTGAATGTCCGCCTCCCGGACTGCGTGATCTTCGGCAGCCGTGAGAGCTGGTGAGCGCTACCGGAAGCCAGACGAACAATGGCGAGTGGCGACATCGGCTCTCCCGCAGTTCGCACAGAAAAGCCATGAGTTGCGTCGACAAGCAAGCCGGCATCGCGGCGCAACAGTAGGCTGGCGAACTTATCTCGAAAAAAGTCACAGTTTCACCGCAAGGGCGAAGCAATGAATGCGATAGCAACAAATTGTTGCGTTACACGAAGTGAGGCTGGCAGCTAACTGTTTTGTATACGATCTCGCGTAACTACAAAACGCTGGTGTAAGAGAATACGGCCGCTCTAGGGAGAGATTCTCTCTGAATAGTCACTTCTCGTTGAGGGCGCAGCACGTAGAAGGGTATACGAGCCGCCCGCTGTGATGGCTTTCAAGATAGCGCGCGCGCCAGGGATCGCGACCGCGCCCTTAGAATCAAAGTTCAAAGCGGCTGCTCGCGTGGTGCGTGGCGCGTGCCGTCTTAGGGTCGTGGGCTGTGCGCCGTAACTGAGAAGACGCGGCCATCTCCCACAAACTTTACAGTTCACTGATGTTTGTACGCCGTCATTAATTGGTAGGTTTTGAACAATAGCATCGAAATTCAAACAGTAGCAAGCGTATGCGGGAAATTTGTTTGTATGTTTATGGTGTAAAGCCATGGAGTTTTGCTTTGCACAGACCATCATGTTGATCTCGTGTTTTTAAGTACGAAGCATTTCTTAGCGAATGTAAGGCACTTTGAGCGCTTCTATCTATCTATCTATCTATCTATCTATCTATCTATCTATCTATCTATCTATCTATCTATCTATCTATCTATCTATCTATCTATCTATTATCTATCTATCTATCTATCTATCTACCTATCTATCTATCTATCTATCTATCGCCTACGTCTGGGTGCTCTCGTGATCACCTCCATAACTTAGTGTAGACCAGAATTGGCATGAGAGAATAAGAGCATTTAACGAATATGACTGTCCAATCATGACATGAATAACGAAGAACTCCTGTCGCGTACGTCCTCCAACACTTTCCTCCAGACACATGCGGCACATGCCCGTTTACCGTGAACCGCGGTGTACGGTTATGCGCCACAGGTGATTGACAGTTTATATCTACCCAAGAACGGCGAGAACAGACAGGGGTAATTTAACTGCGACAGAGTGAAGAACAACCGACAATGCAAAGAATAAAAATTAGGATTCCAGCTGGAATCGAACATTAACAGTCTGCGTGGCAGTCAGGTATTCTACCACAGAGCCACGCCAGGCCTAGAAACGTCCTTGGAAAAACATCCTATGCAGTTCTAATGTCAGTGCAACGTCACTTGTGGCTGTGGCGCTGGCTATCTAATTTTATAAGAAGGCAATAAACACCACATATGCACTCCTACAATAGAGGAGTCATACCAGGTTAACGTAGTGGTTCCAGTGTTGGTTCCACTTTTATAGCAGTCTAAAAACATTTCATTTGTATTCCTATGATTCAGTAAGCTATATTCAAGTGTTGCTCGACCGCGGAGAAATAAGCTAACGGAAGTTGTGCATGATATGCACATCATCGCACCGTAAAGTGCACTTCGTTTCGATAATACAAACTTATGTGTTTTAACTTGAGTGCTGACGTAACGTCAAACCATAAGTTACCCTTTAAACACCAGTGTTGTCGACGTGCCTGGTAAGACCGCGATGTGCACACAACTACTACACTTTTAAAAACACGTCGATCCACCTGGTAAAGCTTCACTCAACGCCGAATAATGCGGCGTAGAACTACTCGCTGATTGCTTTGCATGAAATCGATTCCCACAAGGCATGGAATCTGCCGAACATTTCTTTTAGAGCGAAAGCTGTTATGAGATCACAACAAGGGCCGTTTTTGGCGCTGTAGTTGTCCGCCGCCGCCGCCGCCGCCGGTGTCCGTAACCGCTATCGCTTGAAGTAAGAAAAAAACGAAATAAGAAAAATTGCCAGGCCTGTATGGAAAGCGCAGCACAGTCAGAGCAAAAGCTGGAAGAGCGGCATTTCTAGAGCCCGTATTAAACTCTCTTGTGGCTACTAATACAACTACACTAGCAACGTACCCACTACACCACAAATCATAATTTTTGTGAAGTTGGGAAGAACCCACCACGACATTATTCGTCATTCTGCGGAGAAGCGAGGTTCCCTTTGTAAGGTATTATGTGCACTTTGTTGATTCGACGGCTGACGACGATGAAGAATTATGGCTGAGTCCTTGTAATGGGTTGGAAGCTTCAAACGATCCACTACTTACGTAATTCGCATTGTGTGACGCCCGATCCTTATTTAACTCTCTCACAACGCTTTATAACATATAAACGTGAGAGAGAGAGAGAGTGAGACAATTAACTTTATTGAGACCCTGAAGAAATGAAACATGGGAGCTTCCTTGGCAACCGAATAGAAGTCCACTTGCGAGGAACCCACTACGCTATAAATAATCAATTTTTGTGAAGTAGGGAAGCAGCCACTATGCAATTTTTCGTAACTCTGCGGAAAACCGCGTAACGCGCTAAACACATGTAAGGCATTATGTGCACTTTGTTGATGCTGTAGCTGATGACGATGAAGAATTGTGGCAGAGCCCTTTATAATGGGTTGGCAGCATTCAACAACCCACTCGTTCTGCAATTCGAATTGTGCGACGCCTGGGACAGAATTCGCGTTGTGTGACGCATGCTTGTTATTTTACTCTTCTACCACACTATATTACACATGTTAATGTGGTTCCTTCCCGACATGAAGGCTGTATACGGTCTTTTTGCAAAGCGGTTTCCAGCACTGGCATGGCTCTGAGGTACAACACTGGGCTCCCACGCAGAGGCCCCAGGTTCGAGCCTCGTTCCATCCCGGATATTTTTTCTTATTTAGTTTTTTTTTTTTATTTCGCGCGATAGTGGTTACGGACACCGGCGGCGGCAGCGGCGCCGGACAACTACGGCGCCAAAAACGGCCCTTGTTGTGATCTCATAAGAGCTTTTGCTGTAAAAAATTCCAGGATGGAACGAGGTTCGAACCTCGGCCCTCTGCGTGGGAGCCCAGTGTTCTACCTCAGAGCCATGCCGGTGCTTCAAACTGCTTTGTCGGGAAGGAACCGCATTAACATATGTAATGTAGCGTGGTAAAAGAGTAAAACATCAACCAGGTGTCACACAATGTGAATTGCGCAACGAGTGGGTTGTTGAATACTTGCAACCCATTACAAAATGCTCTGCCATGATCCTTCATCCTCATCAGCAACAGCATCAACAAAGTGCCTTAGACGTGCTTAGCGGGTACCACGGTTCTCCGCAGAATGGCGAAAAATTGCATAGTGGCTGCTTCCCTGCTTCACAAAAATTATGATGATTTATAGCATAGTGGGTTCCTCGCAAGTGTACTTCTAATGGTTGCCAAGGAAGCCCATAACGCTCCCATGATCCATTTCCTTAGGGTTACAATAATGTTAATTCCCTCTCTATCTCACTCTTTCTCACGTTAACGTATGTCATAAAGCGTGGTGGGAGAGTTAAATAATGACCGGAAGACACACAATGCGAATTACGTCTCTAGTGGGTCGTTTAAAGATTCCCACCCATTACAAAGGACTCAGCCCTAATTCTTCATCGTCATCAGTCGTCCAATCAACAAAGTGCACATAATGCCTCGCTCCTCCGCCGAATGACGAATAATGTCGTGGTGGGTTCTTCCCGAATTCACAAAAATTATGATTTGTGCTGTAGTGGGTACTTTGCTAGTGTACTTTTATTAGTAGCCGCAAGAGTGTTTATAACGGGCTCTATAAATGCCGCTCTTCCAGCTTTCGCTGCGACTGTGCTACGCTTTCTGCGCAGGCCTGGCGCTTTTTATTGGCACCAGTATGCCGTACAGCATAAGTTAAATACAAAGAAAGAGTTGAGTTTCGCAGATAAAGGCCAGGAGCGGTCGATGCAAAGGCCCATGCGTTAAAGTCCTGAATATTCAACTGCGTATCCAGTCTAGAATTCTTGGACGGTACTTGTATGCTTTCCTTCCAGGAAACACTCACGCAATTCCAGCGCTGATCGTCGAAGTTCCCTCCGTTGGCCCCGAATGTTTCTCTTCCAGGAAACACTCACGTAACTTGTCACTGCTCACACGGCGTCGTCATCCGATTCTTCCAGATTGACGATCGGCTGACCGCACATCATAAACACGTTTTCTTTGGCTGACGGAGCCACACTGAGTATAACTTCACCATCTCCGGACCGACTGACTCCCTGACAGGTCGTCGATGCACGCTTTTATCCCTTCTCCCCCAGGCTCCAGAAGCGTCGGGAGAGTTCTTCGGTGTGCAGCGCAGCCAAGGCTAGGGAAAGTGCGAGATATTTCCCGTCCATTCTGCCTGCGGCGGCGTTACCCGTCGTCGCATCATGCTTTCCCTCTAGAAAGTTCTAGGCTTTGCCGGGCGTTTGATCTGAGGCGGCTGGTTGTCTACGTATGTCTCGAGTGGGTGAGGTGGGTGTCGGCGCCCCGGCGTCTTTTGATACTTGGTTTTTCGTTGTTTGCGCTTTAGGGCGAGAGGCTGGAGCCGTGCTATCCCGCTGCCGTTTGGAAGCGGCCGCGCGCGCGCTTTATTGACGCGCTTGTTTGTGACATCCATTATAGGTCGCAATCTAGCATCTGCTCGCTTCCATGTAGCTAAGTCTGTTATGTTTACGGCTCCAAGGAAAGGGCAGTCATCTTCGAGGATTTGAGCAGCAGGTTCAACTGGCGCGAGTGACAACGTGTCTGCATCTTCATGTGCGTGGCCTGGCTTATACACGATAGTGACATCGTACTCCTGCAAACGTAAGCTCCACCACGCTAGTCGTCCGGAAGGATCTCTTAAGTTCGCCAGCCAGCACAGCGAGTGCTGATCCATCACTACCTTGAATGGGCGGCCATAGAGGCACGGTCGAAACTTAGCAAGTGCCCATACGATGGCAAGGCACTCCTTCTCGGTGGTACTGTAGTTGGACTCCGGGCGTGATAGGGTGCGACTGAAAAGGTGCTGGAAGCCGCTCACCGAAGGTGGTGTCACCGACGACGGCACGGTGCATCGCAAAGCATCGGCATAACTCACACGTCGAGGTTCACTTGAAGGTGTGAATGCCTGAACAGGTGCCTCGCGACGATGTGCGCTGAGCGCATGCTGTACTTCGTCACGAATTATGCTGGCGAGGCAGTTAGTGGTAGGCTGCTGCTGCGCCTGGTGCAGCAGTAGCAGTTCGTCGCGGACAACCGAACGTATAAGCTCCCGAAGCGTTTCCACGTCAGTCGGGTATGATCTTATCCCGGTAGTATAGGTAGCATTCACTTGCCGATCATACTGGTTCCGGTGCTGTAGCGCCTTCTCCAGGGCGACGGCGTCAGTGAGGAACTCCTCAACCGTCTTAGCCGGACTACGAATGAGTCCACCAAAGAGCTGCTCTTTCACACCTCGCATCAAGTGTCGCAGCTTCTTGTCTTCCGGCATGTTTGATTGGGCTCGGTTGAACAGATGGACCATATCCTCCACCTACATAGCCACACCTTAATTAGGCATCTGAATACGGGACTGGAGGGCTCATTCAGCTTGCTCTCGACGATCAGGGCTGGAGTACGTGTCGAGGAGCCTTCGACAGAACTCGCGCCATGATGTAAGGAGGCCCTGGCGGTTCTGGAACCATGTACGAGCACCATCCAGAAGACTAAAGTAGACATTCCTGAGTTTCTCGTCTTCGTCCCACCCGTTGAAATCTCCTACGTGCTCGAATTCAGCCAGCCAGTCTCGCATGTCTTCAAAAAGATCACCACGGAAGGGACTCGGCACGAGCGGTTTTTGCAGTGTGTGTGTAATAGCGGTTTTGCAGTGTGCAGTGTGTAATAAGCGGGTGCAGCTGCAGCTGCAGCTGCAGCAGCAGGGGTGGCAGCAGGAGTGAGAGCAGTATTGTCCTCCATACATGTCGACGTTGAATTTGTAGAGCGGGGCACAATCTCGGGGGCCAGTCCCCGAATTCTCCGGCTAGCACGGTGTACTGGCGTAAGCGCCGGTTTCTGGCACGTGTTCCTGCTACTGGAAGGGGTATGTTGCATAAGTGAGACATACCCAGCACCTCCACCAATAAATTGTCGCGTTCAAGACAAAGGCAACGTTTACAAGGCGGCAATGGAAGGCCCCAAGTCCCAAAAGGGGTCGGCACAGCACAGCCAAAACAAACGCACTGGCGCGAGAGCTACTGCGTCTTCGTCTGCCTCTTTCTCGCTGGCATATTAAGCGCGTGGCAATATGTTTAGAGTAATTCAGGGGCTTGAAGGTTATTACAGCGCACATTCATTGGCTGTAGCACAATGTCCTAATAAATTCACTGTGGTCAACGTATAACAGTAGCCTTAGCGGTGTTGTAAAGATTAGTTTGTGCCCGGTCACAGTTAATAGAGAGTAATAGCTAAGCGCCTCAGCGGGCCAGCGGGCCCAGCGCACGAGCGGAGATGCCAACTGCGCATGTGCGGCACGCTGGGGCCATCAGCGTTTTTACGGAGCGGACCGCTCAGTCGCTGGTATCCTCTGCTCAGCGGAGCGTGGCCAGCGGACCAGCGTTTTCGCGAGACAAGAGGCCTACCCCCAACATAAGCGGCAGCGGCATGTTGTCGGCGATACCCGCCAACATAGCGCTCGCTCTGCTCCAGGCGAAAAAGTCCCGGCGTTGATTTTCAACATAACAAGACCTCTGAAGACGAGGGCATTTGGAGATGACCTAAAGTGGATTCAAATCATCGAAAGCTCGTGTTGATCTTTTATTTCGAAATTGGAGACAAGAAGACACAATAAACTTGAGAAAGTATAGGTGCTACTTTGACATCTTTTCCGTACAGATTACATTTGATCGCGTGTTCACAGACGTGCAGATAACTGCATACATTTCGCGTTTTTCTCAAGCGCGTCTTGTCGAGACGCGGTCAGCTTGGCTGCAAAACGACGGCAAAACCAAGTGGACGCACCTTCACGCTACGCTCAACTGACTCCACAGCGGAACGCAAGGTGCGTTCTACGTTCAACGAGCGGGGCGACGCTAAGCCGCTTAGCTATTACTCTTCATTTCTTCTCGCGCTCCGCTGATCTCTCCGCTCTTCCGCTGGGCTCGCTGGTCCGCTGAGCCGCTTAGCTATTACTCACTATTTCCTTGTGCAGTTTCAAATGTTTATATCTGCACGTAAAATGCATATTTATGATGAAGCCTTCAGCTTGCAGTGAACACATATAAAAACTGAATATGTTGCAAGCAGCACATTAGATCTAAACAATGTTGCAGATATAAAGCATCGAAATTAAATATATTTGGTGTGACAGCAGTTGAAATCTACAAATTATTCATGGGTACGCACACATGCTTTGCACATGTTGTGTCACTTGAAAGCTGATTACGTGACAAGGAAACTACTCACTGCTACCGCTACATACAGTGGACTCTGTCCTCCTGCAACAATGGAATGCCTTCACATCCCTCAGAGGCAGGTGCAGTATTGATTCCTTATAAAATCGAACATTTCAGCAGCTTCTCTTTTGCCCGATGAACAGCATATGTAATGCCTGCATATACAGTATGCCGTTTTGAAACACAAAACCGCATTGGCCTGGACATTCAATGAAGCAGGAGATTGTCTTTATGCACCCGCATTATGTATTGAAGTAGGTTACAACCTGCACAAGTTGATTTTTGTAATTACTTATGAGCTGGGTTCACTATTTTAATGCACTAGAAATATTTCGTATGAGTGCAGACAGTGCACTGTACTTCGCTGTGAAAGCAAACTCCGGCTCCTAGTTTTCTCACACTGTAGCAGCAAATGCATTACACTGCTGCGTAGAAAGTGCCACTAGCACATGTCAAGTGCTACGACAAGCCGATGTTGGCGTGGAGAATAATTTCAGTGACCTAAACAACTTGGCTATTGTCACGAGGCTATTCAATTATTATGCTCTCGTGTAGGTTCGGTAAACATTGAACCGATGACATAACCGTCATCAAGAAACGAGGCGAGACCATTTGTGCACACACGAAACCAAACAATCAATATATTTGCACAGCATAAATAACGATAGCGAGAGAGAGAAAGGTACAGGAAGTGCCAGTGCAAAAGAAGTAGGGAAATGTTAAAAGACACAAGCAGTTCACAGAAGATACGTACAAGAGAAAAAGGCGATATCACCACTCATCGGCACGCGGAGCTTGTAGCGGCACGGCCGCTACATAAAAAAAACCTGTTTTTAGGGGCGAAGCTCCTTAAAGCGGCACCCGTTCGTCCCTCGTAGTGCGTGACCAGTCGTAACGCTAGTACCAGCTCTTGACCTCCAAGGTGGTGCCTGTGGGAGCCTTCTCCTGTGCGTTGTTGAACAATAAAAAATTCGCAGCGTGCGCGTTAACTAAAAGCCGAATTCCTCTGTCTCTCATTCCCCATTAGCAGCCATTGGCATGTTTCAGTAGGAAACGTTAGTAGAAGTAGAAGTGTAAGTGTTAGCTAAAAGCCGACTTCTTCTGTCTCTCATTCCCATTAGCAGCCATTGTTTACCTCCAAGGTAGTGCCTGGTGCGATTTCTCCTGTGCGTGATTAAACAATAAAAATTTTGTTCAAAACGCCGTTGATTGATGAAATAAACCAACGAAAGACGCCAGATGTTTTCTAAAAGCAAAACGAAAAGACGCCAGCTGCTTAACGAAAGACGCCAGATGTTTTCTAAAGCAATGGTTTTCTAAACAATGAAAATTCACAGCGTACACGTAAAATTAAAGTGAGCTGCAGGTCGTCATAACTCTCATCGAACCTTTAGTATAAACGCGCCCGATCTCACGTCGGTGATGATGTACTGGGCAGAATTCACGGAAGATTCACGGTTTACCGATGAACCTCCGCAGCTTCGCCCACTCATCATCATTCACTCCGTGGATATGCTGTGATTTTTTTATGTAGTGGCCGTGGTAGCGGAGACTGTGAAGGCAAGGCACGGACGCACTCACGCAGACGGCGATAGCTGAGATGCGGCGACGCTCACTCGGATGGCCACAAGCGTAGGGCGAGTCGAGGTCAACGGCCGGACGCCCCTTCGGCGTTCGCTAGCCGCAGTCTGGGGTTGAAGCGGGAGACGCCGGTCTTGCCTGGCCAACGCCAGACGATGGGAAACGTGTGTCTGGCCAACGCCAGACGACTGAAGAAGCTGAGTACGCGTCCAGGTGGGAGCCTGCAGTGGCCTCGACGCAGGAACTCTGCCGGCCGCCACTCCCGCGCCCTGGCCGCCTTTTAGATGCGAAGTATCTTAAGGCGGAGCTCAATCCGGTGGTGGTGGTGTGCGGCGTGACCACCCTTACTGCGCATGCGCATACCCTCTCCACACACCTCCTCTCCACTCACCCTCTCCCCTTTCCTCTCCCCCTTTCCACTCTTCCTCTGAAACAGGGGCTAGACATGCCGAAATTCTCTCCTGCGCAACGCCGCGATGAGCTCGAGCGCATGCGCGTCCCCTCCGCTTCTCTCTCCTCTCCCACGCCACCCCCCTCTCGCCCGCCTGTCGACCGCGTTCCCCGCTCACCCTGCGAGAATTAACGGCCAGGCTAGATGGAAGATACGACGCGCGTAGCGTCCCTCTTCGCGTTCCACGACGCGAGGTCGGTAGCATGCCCAACGAACGCCAACGGAACGCGATCGTGCAAGTGCTCCGGCTTCGCATCGCCTCGTGGTCCCCTTTAGCGGGAGATGGTGTAAGTTTTTCACTCGGTCACGTCCCGGCCGCGTATCCTCGCTATGCCATTCAGCATCCGTGGCTTTTCTTCTGCATCCTCGTGGAGGCTACTCATTGGACCAAAATCGTTCACGCTCACACGTGCTACGGTCGAGAGTCGTCGTCGTCATCTTCATCGGTTTGTGTTTGCGTCGCGCCCTTTTCAAACGCGCACTTGCACATCACAAAAGCCCCCCTTTCGAGAAGTTTTTTCCCAATGAAAAAAACTTCGGGTAAGTGCGCGTTTCACCACGCACAACACACAATCTGCATAGCGTCCACTGCACAATCATAAACCAACACACTTATTGCACAATAAGCTTTCACAAATATGACCCGCTTAAGTGCACCATTCATTACAGTACACTGTTCCAGCTTCATGCCATAACTATAATCAAGTCCTATTTCACCTTAAATGAAAGTTGAAAGCCTAAAATATATAAAAGCACTATAATTCCTTTGTCCTCAGTCGAAATCCAAGAGCAGCTACCGGTTAGTTTCGACTATCTTAGGTGAACGCGTCCCACACAAGACCCACAGCGCTTATCACCGCTCCAGAGAAAAAAATCACAGCATATCCACGGAGTGAATGATGATGAGTGGGCGAAGCTGCGGAGGTTCATCGGTAAACCGTGAATCTTCCGTGAATTCTGCCCAGTACATCATCACCGACGTGAGATCGGGCGCGTTTCTACTAAAGGTTCGATGAGTTATGACGACTTTTAGCTCACTTTAATTTTACACGTACGCTGTGAATTTTCATTGTTTAGAAAACCATTGCTTTAGAAAACATCTGGCGTGTTTCGTTAAGCAGCTGGCGTCTTTTCGTTTTGCTTTAGAAACATCTGGCGTTCTTTCGTTTTGCTTTTACAAAACATCTGGCGTCTTTCGTTGGTTTATTTCATCAATCAACGGCGTTTTGAACACAATTTTTATTGTTTAATCACGCACAGGAGAAATCTCACCAGGCACTACCTTGGAGGTAAACAATGGCTGCTAATGGGAATGAGAGACAGAAGAAGTCGGCTTTTAGCTAACACTTACACTTCTACTAACGTTTCCTACTGGAACATGCCAATGGCTGCTAATGGGGAATGAGAGACAGAAGAATTCGGCTTTTAGTTAACGCGCACGCTGCGAATTTTTTATTGTTCAACAACGCACAGGAAAAATCTCCCACCGGCACCACCTTGGAGCTCAAAGCGTTAGACTGGTTACGCACTACGACTACTACGACTACGACTGCGAGGGACGAACGGATGCCGCCTTAAGGAGCTTCGCCCCTAAAATATCGGACGGCCTTGGAAGGACTGTCGACTAGAGGCTCCTCTGTAAGTAAGCATAAAGAGACTCCTATGCTCAGCTGAATCACTAGCCTCAGCGTTGCAAGGATTAGTTCCTACCCCAGACATCGCCTTCGGGTGGGTTGACACGAGAGCGTCTGAACAATCGCTTCCTGCACGTGAATGCCTTGCTCCGGCCCATACGATTCGGATCGACCTGAAACCTTGAAAGAAATTGCGTTCACACTCCAAAAAGCCACACAGCATAGGTCGGCATCCTCATGGTTCCAATAGAAATGGATTGGTGAAATATTACTCAACTCTCGTTCACTTATCACCAATTCAGCTGTTTGGTCTCCCAGAGTACCGGCTCTTCCATCTGGGTCATCCTGCCTCTCCTCGTTGTCACCTACTGCTGAATGAACTTGAGTCCCTAGTCTATGTTCATTAAAATGTGCTTCTGCACTCTGTTCCTGCCTTCTGAGTGATCTCGCATCTATGCTTCCCCTTAACGCCAAGCTCTCTCTGTTTATGAGCGAGTTACTCAAATGCTCTTGGACCATGTATGTGGCGCCTGTTTCTAAATCTAGTAGTACACAACAATACGCGGCCACCACCTCGGAGCTTTCTTTACGGCAATCGCCGTCATTATCCATAGCAACCTTTAACACTCCTTCTATGGAGTTATTAGAGACAATCCTACTTCATTAAATGTGCTTTGCCTCTCAGAGGTTCTAACGCACACCTTACTCTCAATGGGACTGCCCTGTTCCATGTTTTCGAAGTTGTCCTCATCCTCATGAGGCTCAGCAACAAAGCTACTTTTCTTGGCTGCCCACCTCTCTGCCATCTTCTGTCTGAGCCCCTGGCTCTAGAGAAAGGAAATGGCGAGGTACAAGGAGGCCGCTAACAAGAGACACTGATTCGCACACATCTAGTACCTGCCATTTTGAGCTTGGATATGAAAATTCCTCCCGCAACTCTGTACCTGCTGGTCGCGTCGTTTCAACCTCCGCCAGTTTGAGCCGCAATAGCTGCGTTCTTTGTCTTAGCTCTTCAAGTTCTCTTTCCTTCTTTCTCATTTCACGTTAGAACTCCATCTGTTCGATCCTGTCTTTTATTTATTCAGCCCTCTCTTCGCGAATCCGCCTCTCGCGCTCCTCGCACCACGTCCTGAGTTCCTCGCCTTCTAGCCCCATGCGCCTCGCCAACTCTTCTTAATCTGCTCTGCTCATCTTGGCTTTCTCTCAGTGAACCACCCTAAAGTGCCACAAACGGTCTCGTTCTGTCGCGGACGCCAATTGTCACGAGGCTATTCAATTATTATGCTCTCGAGTAGGCTCGGTAAACATTCAACCGATGACATAACCGTCAAGAAACGAGACGAGACCATTTGTGCACACACGAAACCAAACAATCAATATATTTGCACAGCATAAATAAAGATAGCGAGCGAGAGACAAAGGTACAGGAAAAGACGCGAACACTTCACAGGAGATACGTACAAGAGAAAAAGGCAATGTCACCACTCATCGGGACGCGGAGCTTGTAGCGGAGACTGTGAAGGCAAGGCACGGACGCACTCACGCAGACGGCGGCGGCTGAAATGCGGTGACGCTCACTCGGATGGCCACAAGCGTAGGGCGAGTCGAGGTCAACGGCGGGATGCCCCTTCGGCGTTCGCTAGCCGCAGACTGGGGTTGAAGCGGGAGACGCCGGTCTTGCCTGGCCAACGCCAGACGATGGGAAGCGTGTGTCTGGCCAACGCCAGACGACTGAAGCAGCTGAGTACGCGCCCAGGTGGGAGCCTGCTGTGGCCTCGACGCAGGAACTCTGCCGGCCGCGACTCCCGCGCCCTGGCCGCCTTTCTCACTCGGTCACGTCCCGGCCACGTCTCCTCGCTATGCCATTCAGCATCCGTGGCTTTTCTTCTGCATCCTCGTGGAGGCTCCTCATTGGACCAAAATCGTTCACGCTAACACGTGCTACCGTCGAGAGTCGTCGTCGTCATCTTCATCGGTTTGTGTTTGCGTCGCGCCCTTTTCAAACGCGCACTTGCAGATCACAACTATACCTGTTGCAAATGCAGCTGTGTTGCTTATGTCCGCAATGTTTCTTATTTTTCTACATTCCGCGTTATATAGCAAAGTGATATCATGGATGAAGTTCAATCAATCAATCAATCAATCAATCAATCAATCAATCAATCAATCAACTTTTATTTCTCATAGAGAAATATGGGGGTGACGGAAAAAAAGCCGCAATACTGCGGCTTGACAAAGCTCCGGCCCCCTACAAATTCCAGCTGCAGAAATTAGAAACAACACAAAAATTCATTTTGCTGGAAATAAAATATTTTATTTAAATGCATTTAGGCAGGAAGAGGCAAATGTAGCGAATACTAGGAGAAACATGCGAGGACCTGGTCTTTATGCATCATTATACAAAGTGGTACACATTCATAAGACTTATGGGAAAAAAGATGAAAAAAGAAAAAACACGAACAATCGCAGGTAATGTTAGGTGTACAGCAGAAGTTGATAAATATACCAACAAAAAACTGCAAAGGCAATAAATCAGTATTACATGAGAACATAAAAACGTTAAAAATGTACCGTAGTCATTGGTAAACGACATGAACGTAACATTCATTTGAACGAAACCTAAAACAGATAGGAGTTACCAACATTGAGCACATTTCTCTAGTATGCGAAATGTTATAGCCTCGGTTTATTATGTGGACCTTGATCATAAGTGCTATTGGTGGAAAGAAATTACATTTTCAACGCACAGTACAAAAAAATTCATATGAAAAAAAAACAAAAAAACTAAACAATTTCCGAAAGAGAATGAGCAAGCCAAATGCACACAGTCAAAAAGAAAAAAAAACGCCATGCGCAAGCAGATAAACCGTACGTATCATTCTGCGACTGATGAATACGACTGGATGTTAGTGAGAAACGAAGTCTAATCTTCACCCGATAAGAATGAGGGAAAGGTGCGTGCTGAAGCCGACTCAGCGGCTATGCCATGTCTTGCATACTTGTTTAAGATTGCAGCTAGTTGATACGATGCAGACTCATTGCCATAGTTTGTGCGGCATATTAGCTGGATCCAGGCATCCTGACTTCTTGTGTCGTATGAATAGTGACGTCTTCTTCGAAAGTTTACTTATACCATAGCGCTTAAGTTACATGTATGTGTACATGGGCGTGCAACATGTTAACGCAATAGCGTTAAAAAGCAAATTTCGCAGAAATTTCGATGTTGGTGTCGGCGTCGTCGATTGTGAGCGAAAAAGCAGCGTTGTCCGTGAGCGAAAATTCAAGATCGATGCAAATGAATAAATAATAAAAAACTTCGCTCTGAGTGGGAATCGAACCCAGGCCTTCTGCATGGCAAGTAGGTGTTCTATCACAGAGCGACGTCATTACTTGGAACTGCTTCCGAAAGAAACACCATACGAATGTCACGTAATGCGAGGAATCTCCTTAACGCATGTAATGCTACGTGGCAGAAGCGCACAATCGTGCCAGGTGTCAAGAGATGTTAATTGCACAACGAATGAGGGCCGACCCATTGCAAAGCGCTCAGACATATTTAATCATCAGCAGCTGCAAAAGCATCAACAAAGTGAGCAGGTACGTAGGCTCCCGTGTTGCCTTAGAGACGCATAGTTAGTAATTCGCTGATTCGCAAAAAGGATAATTACGACGTAGTGGGCACTTCCCAGCTATACTTGCTGCAGGCATTCTCAGTTTGAAACGGCCAATGTTTCTAGCACAGACGTTCCTTTCCTTGCGTCATGGTTGAGGTGTCCACCGAAAACAGAAGCGAGGCTACCGATTGAGAAGGCGATGAGAACGAGGCCCGATTCCGCTATCGCGTTCTACACTTGAGGCGAACCTCAAGCTTCCTCCAAGTTTTTAGGTGTTTTAATAATTGGGAGCGATGATCTCAACTTCATCACGCACCAGTATGTCGTGCCGACTTACACCAGTGGCGTTTCAAGTACCGCAAGAATGAATGTATTTGTCGCGGAAAGCTCCAACGTTCGTTTATAAAGCCTTCCAGGTAGGACTGCGCATTCAGTTTACGTCTCTCCACGCGTCTCCGCGATGCATTGAACGTTGGCCTTACACACCCAGAGACTGTACAGATCTTCGGAGTTTGATGGCGACAGGGTTGAGAAGCGCCAGTACGGACGCTTGGCTGGGGACGAGACGTGCAGAGCGTCGACAGCATGTGTGTGTGTGTTTGTGGGTGGGCGGTGAAAAAAGGCGACTCCGGCGAAATGGAATCATCAACAGACGCGAATGGCATTTGAAGCAGCGCGAAGGTATTTCACATTTAATAAATTGTCGAATAAATCGTTTGTTGTCGTTAGTCAGCGAACTGCTTATTTTTGTGGACAAGGTATGAGTGCTTCTCCTGTCCACAACGTTTCTTCCTGTTCTGGGTCCTTCACAGCCAGCATGGCCCAAGCGTGCGTCTGCAAGTGCCTCCTTTCCGCTGGTCGGAGAGTGTCCATTTCAGAATCGCTTCTTTGCAGAGGCTCGAAGCGAAAATTATTCCCGACACCACGAATTGCAGCGATTCCCCATTGCTCAGTGTTTTCTCCATCACATGTTGATGCTGATGTCGGCGGCGACGACAATGGTGGTGACTAAGAGATGACTACACGAGCGCGCTTAGCAGATGAAGTGTCACCTGAAGTTTCCGTCACCGTGTTGTGTGGCCACGTGAACAGGTGGGGCCCTTTAGGGGCGTGATCGCGGGAGGTGACCGCGCGGCAGCGCTGCAAATTGGAGGCTTGGCACCTGTTTGGTATCGCTTTCGATACTGGTCCTACTAATCAATATTAGACGTATTTATTCATCCCTCCTTTCCATTATCAGTAGCGAATTGCTACTAGGGGCTCGATAACTACATGTGGACGCGGAAAACGCGACTTGCGTTACCTTGAAGGCACTGCTGCTTTAAGGAAGTTCGCGAAATATGAATAAGAATAACGGGTCTCCATTCCTTCCCATCTTATTGCATCCCACTTACTTTTACTATAAATGTTGTGTTGACAGTTCGCATAAGCGACAGCTTCTGTTTTGTGAAGGCCCCTTGTATAATAACCATTTTTGAAGCCGAGGACGTGCGGCTGGCATACCCTATCACATTGAAGGTAGTAAGGAGCGTTTTTAAATGCTTGAGAAAGTGTTTGACGATATTGTAACGGACATACGAAAGGCAGGGAAGAAGAAGATTATAGGAAGAGAACGAAGAGCTTTAGAAGGCCGAAGTGCGCAACCACCATCATCCAGCTCCTGTAAATAAAACCATTTCATCACTACTCAATGCAATAGCTGTAGTAAAAGGCACTTGGTAATCAACACCCGCAAGAGGAGGATAAGCATCAATTTCTTTGATGGAGCCGTCGCCTTGCTGGACTTCCACCGAAAACATCGGAGTTGAACATGTTCCACCACGCTATCGAACAACCCCCCCACCCCCGCCCTACTTCTCCATCGACCAGTTCTGCTCCACAACTGAAAAATACGCGTACCTTTGCTGGAAGACCGGGTAGAGACGTAGAGGAATGGTTCATCTATTACAAGCGAGTGAACGCAGCCAACAAGCGAAATACCACTTCCGGGCTTTCGAACGTCGTGCTCTTTCTAACACCTACTGCATTAGTATGGTATCAAAATCACGAGGAAACGTTAGCAACATGGGACAAATGTGTTCCCGAAATAAGAGTGTTTCCCCGACTCCATGGAGAAAAGTAAAAGGGCTGAAAACACGCTCATTAAGCGCGCGCAAATGCCAGCCGAATTCTGCATGAATCACATTGAGGCGGTTAAAAAATTGTGTAGGATGGTGGACTCCGCAATTTCTACGGAAGGCAAAGTCAGACACATCCCAAAAGTAAAGGCCAAGGACGTTTATAGTTTCCTCATCGCGGAAGACACTCCGACTTCCGCCACTGATGCCATTCCCCACTGTCGCACTTTCGAAAATTAAGACGAGGCACGTAATGCCGAAGTTTGGCAGGCTAGTCAATGTGACGACAGTTGCAAGTATAGAGAGCAACCAGTCGCTCGACCTCGCAGCGACAACACGACAAATAGTGCGCGAAGTACTCAGCCTCTACGCGCAATTCACACATCCAGGAACTCGCCACTCCCACCTGCCACCTGAGTTCGAGGCAAACATTGAATCCTCATGTTCGTATCAAGTGGCGAAGGGCACTGATGATTATGACCTCGCGTCTCGACAACAGCCACGTCTCTACGATAGAGGCCCTACTTATGATGCTCGACCACAACGATAACAGCCGCGTTTTTCCCCAAGACCCTGTGACAGATTACGCCAGGCCGCGACAAGAACAGCACCGACACTATACCATGACACGACTTACGACCGATACAACGGATTCCAGCGAGCAGCAGAGACCCGTCACACGCACGACAATGAACTTGCTCGCAGCTACAACTACGGTACCGCAGGACCGTAGTTGCTCGGTACTGTCGTCAACGCCGCCACTCATCAAGGACACCCAGATGTTCTCGGCACTAGAAGCCGCTACTTCATATGACCTGCGGACGAACGATGTTATTACACGGGACCGTTTTTTCCACTACACATGACGCAGTGATTCCCCCACATCTAAACGGAGTTTGACACCGCCACGTAACCGCCCCGATCACTCGCCGAACCCTAGGCCCCGTTCTTCTGCTCCACCACCGAGAAACTACCATCCGCGGCCATTGGACGGTCGGACGGTCTTTACAAGATCTACATCTACCTGTTTTAATGCTCAAAACAAAGTGAATGTGTTGAATACCAACGATAGCATTAGTTAATACTGCGCCGACTGTCTAAGTGATGATTCTCGCCTTCTAAAGCCACCTAGATCACAAGGTTGTGCTTTTTGGAACGACGCATTACCTTTCGTGAGTAGTCCGCGAGTGGTTTCGTCCCCTTGGTATTTGCGCTGTGAGGGTTCAGTTGGCTGCGAAGAGCTTGCGTCAGAACTTCTTGTTCTTTCTCATTGTTCGCGCCATTCCATTCTTAGTATTCATTTTCTTGAACAATACGGCGCTTCCGTCGACTGTGGTAGTGGCGAAATATCGTTAAAGACATTATTTATACCGGTACATTCCGAATGAAGCTACGTGGCGTAGACAGAAACACAATCAGTGTGATTGATCAGTGCCTCTCAGGATAAACTGTGCGAAAAAGAACATACTTGTGCCCTGCTGTACATGACAAAAGGTGTCGCAACATTAGGAGCGCTAAACTGTTCCTCCACGCCGGCTGTACTTCCTCGAGCTATAAAGGTCGCTCTCTTCGATGAAGCATAATACAGCCTAATACAGGCACTAATTGCGATCCTCTCCACATCTTTCTTCCCTTACAATAATCGCCGTCCTGAAGAGCTCGGTGCGATCAGCAAGGCCCTCTGTACAATTGCATGGCAAGTACTGGTACAGGTCCTATTCCGGCATGTTTCTGCATTCGACATTACACATAGAGATCGACCACTTCAGTTACCATAGCCCCGGGTTCGCCACAGAAAAAGCAGCGGCTGAGTAAACCCCATCTGTCAGATGCCCTACCGAGTGTCATCCTCCGACCGCAAAGTTATTGACGAACAAGTAAAGGAGATGATGGCACTTAGGTGTCATCCAAGAGTCGTCTAGCCCATGGGCAGCCCCATGGATCTTGGTTCGAAAAAAATAAAGATGGCTCCTGCAGGTTCTGGGTGGATTACAGGCGTCTAAACGCAGTGACCAAGAAAGATGTATATCCTTTACCGCTAATCTATGATGTCATTGATTGGTTACACGCTATTTCTTATTTCTTGGCACTTGATTTGCGATCGGGGCATGGGCAAAAAAATACCTATGGAACCTGAACACAATGGACAGACTCTTTCGTGGCTCCAGATGGCCTATTCGAATTTAACGTCGTGCCTTTTGGTCTTTGTAATGCTCTTGCCACCTTTCAAAGTTTTATGGGTACAGTACCACGTGGTCTACAGTGAGAAATATGCATGCGTTACCTTGACGATGTTGTATTCTTTGGCCGTTCCTTTCAATGACATGACAACCACTACAGCCGTGTTGTCAAGTGCATTGAGAAAGCTGGACTAGTTCTAAATTGAAAGGAATGTCGTTCTCGCGAACGCCAAATGGTTCTGGAGCATTAGTCGACAAGAATGGCGTCCGGCCCGATGCTCGTAAGATTTGGCAGCCGCCTCCTGGAGCACCTGGAGTAGCATGTCAGGCGAATCTCCAGCTTTTCATTAAAACATTTCGCTCTCTCTCTCTCCTTCAAACCACCACAGTCATCAGGAGAATTTCGATTAATTGTCGGCGTTATTTGGTATTTTCGTCCTCTTATTGTCCGGTTTGCCGAAATTCTATACTCGCTTACAAGTGTCCTGCGACAGGATGCGGCCTTCGGCTGCACACCATGGCGTGTCGCCTCATCCCCACAAATAAGTTTATACCAACGTCAACACCACTGTTCCGGAAGTTTAATCCAGCTTGCCTGCCTCAGGTTCACACTGACGGTAGTAGAATTGGTATAGAAGGGGTCCTCGTACAACGTCACAGCGGCGCACTGCATGTCACATATGCCAGCCGCTGCCTGAACAAATCTGAACGCAGTTACACGGCTATTGAACAGGAATGGCTGGCAGCTGCTTTCGCTCTACAGAAGATCTGGTGCTATCTTTACGGAACACCATTCAAGATAATTACCGATCATCATTCCTTATGTTCGCTAGTCGGTTTGCGTGATCCCTCTAGTCGCCTCGCACGTTGGGCGCTTCGCCTTCAGGAATACCACTTTATGGTGTCGTACAAAAGTGTCACTCAAGAGCAAGGTATGTAACAGCTGCATCTTACCGGTACTCACCTACAGAGCAGAAACCGGGAGGCTTACAAAGAGTAAATCCACACATTTTTTTTCGAATACAATCCAGGTGGTCGCCAACATGGCTGAGACATTTGGCGTGGAATGACACATATGCGAAAGCAGCAACAACAAGAAGCAAAACAAAAAGAATATCTAGCACTGCCATGCATTTGTACCTTAAGGCATTTCTTTCACATTTAGTGCAAGCTATAGATAATTTCTGGAATTTTCTTTCTTTTCAGAAATCTCTGCCGCTTCTACAAATTCCCGTGCTAACTAGTTTTTGCTTGTTCACCACTTTCGTTTCTTCCAACGCAGGCACGCAGCGAAAATCCCAGCAATGTAAGGCAAGGTAGCCATCACCCTTCTTACAGCAGTGGTATTAGGGTCTTCTTAGTAATATAATTGTGGGGGTTTCACGTTCCAAAACCACTATATTAATATTAGGCAAACCGCAGTGCGCGGCTCCGGAAATTATTACCCTCAGGTGTTCTTTAACGCGCACATAAAGCTAGGTACAGAGGCTTCTAGCATTTCGCCTCCATTGAAATATGGCAGCCGCGGCCGGCAATCGATCTCGCGACCGTCGGGTCAGCAGTCGAGCACCATAACCATAGACCACCACGGCATGTAGCGGCCTCTTAGAGAAGCTATGGTGGTTGCGGCTGCGTGCCTGTGTTTGCAGGAGCGAAGCTGGTTTATGAAGGAAAAAAGTACGTTCTCAAGGAAAATCATAAAAGCGGTAGAAATTTCTGAGAGGAAGGAAGATATGAGTTTACCATGGATTGCCATATCTGAAAAAGAAAAGCCTTTATTTTTTTATAAATTTTCTGACTAAGACGACTCAAACGATATTCTGCTAAATTCGGAAGGCGCGCACGTCACCACAAATTTTTGGCTCCAAAATATTCTAGCAATGCACTCTTCCCAATGGAGTATACCAGCACGATGTTTTTCGAATACATTGGAGATGGTCGCCGAGATAGCTGGGACATTTGTCATTGAATGACTCATACGAGAGTTTGATTCAGAATAACATCGTGCGTTTTGTAATCAATCACTGTGTTATGCTCCTGCCAAGCGTCAAAAACGCGTGCGTTGAAAAGTGCGTACTTTAGTGGCTTCGTTCCACAATAAACGTCACTTGAAGATCGTCACTTGTGAACTTGTGAAACGTCACTTGTGAATGTCTTGCTTGTTTCATGTCGTCCGTTCACCCGGTGTGCGTCGCCATATGCTAAATGAAGCCATCGACATTTCGACATACAATGACTGTACTAACAATTCCTGTGTGATTAGCGTAGCTATTTTCCACACCCTATTATGTAACGAGTGATCCTTTGCATGTGTTTATGGGGCTAGAAAGAGCAATACAACAGCGGAAGAAGAAATGCGTGCATCACATAGGAATTATGTTTTAGACAGTTGCCCTGTCTTCCTTCCAGGCAACTGTCCTTCATTCCCATACCCAAGGAGGAAACAGTGCCAACTACACAATGGTGGCACCCATGGTCATGTAGATAGGCCTCGAACATAGCGCATGCCCGCACTAAGGGGGGCTCTCAGGAAATGGTGGTTTGCGGAAGTCGTCAGCATTAACACACCTTCAATTCCAACATTTACGTTGCCGCGACACTCTTCTAACTTTACAGAAGGAATATATGTGCCTAATTGATAGCCGCTGACCGCCCTAAAATCAACATAACAACTGTGAAACGAAAAGAAATAAATTGCGTTGTGTAACATTCCATATCCTTGATATGAACGTACATATACCTATGCATGAAATATACCTATGCATGAAATTCGAAAATATGGAACACTGCGGCGACGAAGAAACGATTCGGCATGTTCTGTGTGACTGTACGAAGTATAGAACACAGAGACAATCTCTTTGCCATGCTCTCAACAAGATAGACGACCAGCCTCTATCAGAAGAAAGACTTTTACGCCATCGTCCGGACATAACGTCGCAGAAGAAGGCTTTACAAGCACTACTCGCCTTCCTGCGATCCACTGGTCTGTCAGAGCGCCTCTGAGCGGAGCGCTCTTGTGTGTGTGTGGTTGTGACTGTTTTTCTTGTTTTTTTTTCTTATTATTTATTTTCTCTCTCTCGCTTTCAACCCCCTATTCCCCAACCCCAGTGCAGGGTAGCATACCGGATGCAAACTTCTGGTTAACCTCCCTGCCTTCCTCTGCTCTTTCTCTTCTTCCTCGAAAATATGCATTACATTGTATCGCTTGTAACAGTAGCATGAGACGGAGCTCATGAAGTTATCAGCAACAATAAAGAAAGAGAAGAAGAGGGCGTCCGATGTACGAGTATTCCTAAGAGCAGTGATAGTACTAAATATCAAATAAATCCAACTATTACATGATGGTAGAGTTGGTTTGGTTTGTTTATAGGCATATGCGTGCGCACAGGAAGGGGGGGGGGGTGCAGGGGGGGGCGGCCGCTCCCCTTATCACCTAAGATGGGGGGGCACAAAATCTGCCCCGTACGTTGACCCTTCTAGTCCACTAAGAGGGGGGGGGGGCACAAAATCTGCCCCATCTATTGACTTAGTAGGGTGGGGGGCGCTGCGATGAACTTTTGCCCCCCACCCCCTGATGGGCAACCCTGCGCACGCCTATGTTAATAGGGTTTAAGGTCCTAAAGCAACTCAGGGTATAGAGAAGGTGTAGTGGGGAGCTTCGGATAATTTTTACCACCTGGGGTTCTTTCACTTGCACGTACATCGCACAATACGCGGGCCTGTAGCATGTCGCCTCCATATAAATGCGACGGCCGCGGCCGGCATCGGAACCGCGTCTTTCAGGTCAGCATCCGAGCACATTGACCACGAATCCACTACGACAGCAGCCTAGAGTATGGTGCTCTCTCACACCGAAGAATTATGCGTGTGGCCTTCAGTGTATCCCGCAACAGTGGTGGTCACCTTACGTTTGAGCGCGACAATTAGGACGGCCATGCTGCGGTGGACATGCGCGACGGCGACAGTACTCAAGACTTTCAAGTCTTTTTTCCAGTGGTCTCACGACGCTCGAAAACATTGAATTCTAGCAATCAGTGAAACTTACTTTAAGGACACTGGATATCGAGCAGTGACACAGAAGCAGCCATGATCGCGGGACGATAGTCAAGTTTCACGCCGGACATGTTTGCTAAAGCAGATACTGGGTATTCAAGAGCAACACACACACCAGCATCGACAACTAGTGATATTGTTGGAGTCAACTCTAAACGCGTCAATAAGCTGAACCCTAGAAGGAGTCAAGGTAGACGCTTTCAATGATGATGTGAGATCCACCTGCTTGGGTCCTGTTCTGAAATATGCCTGGTCGTTAAATGGCTGGACCAAGGATTCAGATTTCATATACGATATCCACCTTTCGTCACAATAAATGTGATGAAATCGTATTATCACCTCCTGAAGCCCGCGCTCGATGTAGAAATCGAAGACTAGCTTTGCGAGAAGCTTTCTCTGAATCAAAGCAGCAACTTGAAGAGGCTAGTTTCGTCAAGCACCCGGCAGTAGCAATAATTGATTCCTCTAAGAAGCGCTGACTACTGTAACTTACTTACTTTCACCTAGCACACTTCACTTGTCTGATATGTTGTGTGGGGTTTCCTCGGCTCCTTTGCAGCCCTCATGCAACCGCAGAAAATCTTCTGTAGCATCTGCGGAACAGTTACACTGTCGGGCCAGCATCATATATCCAAATTGTCAACGTAGACTGTTAATCATTTCTAGTGGAAGAATCAGTGATCGAAACTTGTTTGGGTGTTTTTCTGAGTAATACAAATTGTAATTGATCACGAAAGATCTGACAAAAAGGAGCTAGACAAGTATACTTCCACGAAAACACTCGGACGTCGCTGCGCATTTGGCATATGAGCAAAGACCTTCCTTTATATGTACAAATTGACTGCTAGAACAGTCCACAAAGACTAGCCATTTTTACCAATGGAGTATTCAACTCCTCAAAATTGTAGGGGAAGTTAAGGCTAAGCAAAGTCACATTTGTGGTGATTCGAGGGTTTATCCCCCCTCCATAAAATCGCTCTTGAGAGCTTCCTCTAAACTGACCTTGGAAGAACTTCTCAGATCCCCGAACTAGGGAAGTAGTAGCCATCGTTAAGTAGGCTGGAAACGTCACCTCCAGAGTGGAACCACCTTGAGGCACAGGTGCAAAGATTTTCATTTCTTTATTTAGAAGTGGTCACCACACTATTGCTCTATGCTGAAATGTTCGTCCGTGAGTTCGCTACGGGAGCATCACTTAAAAACGCGAATGAAGAACTACTTTTGCCTCATCGGGTTTTTATAGGGCAGCCAGTGGCGCATCAACTTCTTCGTTTTCGTTTACTATGTATATATAGTAAACCTTGTGCTTCGTACGTTTCTGAATTTCCTACCAGATATACTGAAGTCATCCTTGCATATATATATCTATATATATATATTAGATATATATAATATATATATATATATATATAATATATTATATATATATATGGAAAAAGGTAACGCTTCTAAAAACTGTTTATTTGTCGACGTTTCAATCGGAGACCGATCTTCATCAGGATGAAATATACCAGCTTCGATGCGCTTTTATATCATCGTTCTCCGAGCGAGAGGGAGAGAGAAAAAAGTTAAGAAAAGGTACATACAAAGAGAAAAAAAAGAGAGTAGTATGAAACATGACGAAAAAGAGTCGAGAACGCACCATGTGCACATACTTGACTGACAAAAGAATAACACGTGTTTCCCGAATAAAAAGAAAGGTCGCGAACACACCACGTGCACATACTTTGACCTACGAAAAACACGTTCGGAAAGCTGAAAGTTTCAGCAGTTGAAAGTTTGCGCATCACTAGTCCTGTTCCTTGTTACGTTGCTCGTTTGTGCTTCACTCAGCGCATCTACATTGCTATGAAAAACAGGTGTTTCCTGAAAAAAACAGAAAAAAAACAACGACTACGCCGATATACACAGATCGTCAGGTGAGGTACATTCCTGGATGTATATATATAGATATATATATATAGAGATATAGATATATATATTATATTAATATATAGGATATATATATACATATATAAACCTTGACGAGAGAGAGGGAGCGAATTTGCGTTTCGAAACTTGCTGAGCTCGAGGAAGACGTGAGCAACCAGATCGTGCACTCGGCGCCGCCACAGAAAACAAAACAGCACCGTCTAGTAA
>NC_051178.1:50927783-50977090 GCF_013339695.2 Rhipicephalus sanguineus | reverse complement strand
GTCAGTGAAGGAATAAGTTGTGCTGTACAATGAAGTGTGTGCTCCAGTCGTGCAGATAAGATGTGTTTTTTTATGATATAATACCCTCAGTTGGTCTTGCAAGAAGTTCTGAGAAATGACGCTGTACGAGCAGTGAAGTTGTGAAGCCAGTGTCACCGAGCGGAGACGTGATCACCGACTGCCGAAGGGAACGACTGCTCAGCGCAGCAGCCTACGTGGAGGGATTCCTGAGCCGGTGAATGTGAAAACACTTGAGGTCTTCTCGAATAGTCTGGAGGGTTCGTGCTTGAGCGCAATTGATTCATTGTTCCAGGCCCGTAGCCAGGGTGGGGGGGCTAGGGGCCTGGCCTCCCAATATTTGGTGAAGTAGGTGTTTTCACCAAAAAGAATTATTGAAAATAGGTGTTTTTCTGAAATAGTCAAGGTTTTCAACAATTGCCCCCCTCCCCCGCCCGAAAAAAATTCCTGGCTGTGGGCCTGAATTATTGTTCCCACTTGTTGGTAAACTCACGTCAGTTGCATCGTGATTGATACCAGCCAAGCGTGAATTTCACTGTGTTGTTTGTACTGCCTTAATTGAGAACATATTTGTTTGCGTTATGAACTCCTGGGTTTTGACTCGGTCTTTGGACCACAACCGGCGTTCGCTGGCGCTAAAAGGACCTGCCCTTAAATTGTCCGCCGTTTCGTGGTGCGTTTCGGGGGGCCGATATATCAGCCCTTGGAATCTGCCCGGCGATTGCCTCTCCCAGTAACGGCGTTATGTCATGCAGCAGCTGTTAAGCTAGTTTCTATTAGCCTTCTTTCAAGATATCTAAAGAAACCCTGTATACGCGCACACATACGCACGAATACAGCACATAGTCAAGCAGCAGCGCCCTTCTCCCCACCCCCCTGCTCTTCACAGCCGTCCCGAAGCAAAAGTTACACGGTTCCTTATGCGTTTTCCCTAGAAGAATCGAATGCAAAATCCATCGTCTTCTTTTTTTTGTATTTTGAGTCAACAGTATTTCAGTCAACGGCTACTGTGCCTAACGCTGTTTGCACTGGCTCCTGGATCAAAGGTATTGGAAGCTTTCTGCACCTCACGTGGTTTTGCAGCGCCTCTCGGATAGACACGCCCTTGACGAAGCGTCGGTGTCATTGATGAAGTCATCAAGTGGTGTCACGTTATGTTACATCATAGCGACTCAGGGGTGCAGGTAGAAACTTGTTCCGAGGGGCACGTCCTTGATATGAAGTGGTGGTCGGGCACGCAAGAGTGGTCCAGTGCCATTTTGTGCTTTGTATCTCATGGAAGAAAAAATTTCGGGGGGGTGGGGGAGAGCACGTGCCTTGTGTGCGACCCCCTCGATACGCTACTGTAGTGACGCCATCACATGATCATGATATTTTGGTCCGTTCGTGTTGAATCCGACGACACCGTAGCCGACGGCCACTTTTCGTGCTTGATGAGGCACTTAAGGTTTTGCCGTAAAATACTGGCTGCGTACTTGTTCCTCAGGCGGCACCAAATCCGCGCCACCGCACTGCACAAGCTGCAGTCCGCCTTTTCAAGGCTTCTGAGATCCAGTGCTGGGCAGTATCGAAGATACATGTATCTTAGATACTATCTTAGATACTCTCTGGGTATCTTGTATCTGTTATCGCGATACGTCTCGAAAGACGAGTATCTGTATCTGTATTTCCGATACATTCGATAATGTATCGTATATCTTAAGATACAAGATACTTCTATCGCAACACAATTGTGCGAAAAAATAGTCGCTAGCCAAGCTCCGCTTCTGGAGCTGGTACTGGTGCCACTAAGCCGTCTCTGAATACGTCTAAGGGCAGTGACGCAATTTTATTTTTCCGCCACAGTCCTCCAGTGAGGGCAGAAGATGAGGAAGACAAGCGCGCGGACGTCTACGCCCAGCCCACGTACCTTTTGGTTTGTCGATTTCTTTTCCTTTTAGTTGTGTCAATGCCACGACACTTGTTCTTAGCCACTGCCCTGCGCCGCGTACTCCACTGCGTGCAGCGCCTATCGCGCAAATTCTGATGTTGCTACAGTGTCGTTATTGAAGATTCTCTTGCTTCTTGCGTCTTGCCGTCTTGCTCCGTAACAAAATGCGATGCGTGCAAGAACGGTGTTGCTTTGTGTCTCGTGGATTTTACATATCAGCGATTTGAAGGATCTCGTAGATGTAAGTTTGACTTGCATGCAATGAATTAACTTATTTGCAAATAAGATTCTAACAACTTTAGCACCACTGGTGCTGATGCTAGATCTAATAGAGCAAGCGTTTACCTAACAGAAAACATCTTGGCGTACTATATTTTTCACTTGCTGCTACATTTATTCAAAGAATTTATGAAATCGTAATTTCATTATTAGGGAAAAGTGCTTTCTCAGCTGTCATTTTGCATCCGATACATTACCTATGTCTCTGTACTGGTTTTCCGGTCTGGTCACAGCAGTATGTCTTTTGTAACGTGCCCCCCAAATAAGATCTCTGCTTTATTCTTCTAACTGTCTGCTTTATATTTCTGCTACTGTTTGCACATTTACACGTTGCCAAGGCGATTTTGATGACAAATATATAATTATGTGGGCGTCCCTTGAGTTACATTACAAAACATTCTGCTTACCGCTTAGGAAAACAGCGAAACTGAGTTTGCATTATAATAATGGAAATTATTACGAGCCATCTTAAAGATGTTAGGAAGGGGATTCGAGACACGTCGTTTTACTGAATGCTCCGTTTTACTCATGAGCGTACCAACGAGCCGTTTCAGGCAATTTCCCATAGGCACTGAATTTTCTATTGTCTCGGAATCAGCCTTGCGGATCCTGCGAAATAAGGAGGTACAACAACACACAATCGTCTGGTTCCCAGCTCACACGGGACAGATCAAGGGCGCTCCGTCCAACCTCAACAAGAAGGCCCATAGAGCTGCGCGAGGAGTCGTCGACCGCGTAGCTACTGAACGGCATGACGATAAGGTTGTTGACAACAAAGATCCCCCAACGACGTACAATGAACTTTGCAAGAACTTTTATCTGAGGAGGCGAAAGTATCCGCCACCGCACAGTAAACTGAACAGGCCTCAGGCATTGACGCTCAGACTCCTGCAGGTCGGGGCATATCCCAGTCCCGCACTCTTGCACAAAATTTACCCAGAAATTCAGACGTCAAACACGTGCGCGCTTTGCTCAGACTTTGCCAGCTTAGATCATATGCTCTGGCGGTGCCCTGCGTTACGGGTTCAAAACGTTTCATCGTCAAAGTAGGATGCCGCGCTACGCAGTACGGATTTCAGGACGCAGCTATGGGCAGTCCAACGGGCCCGCGACTTGGCGGACAGGTTAGGCCTATCTGTCCCGACGTGGGAGCGGCCCGCTACGGGCTAGTTCACGCCCCGACGGACCTAAATAAAGTTTTTCCATACCATAATAGGTAAGTTGACGATAGTTCATGCTCATAGCTATAAAGGGCGCCGTCTGTATTGTGTTTCTGTACTCATTCAATGTGTATGTTTGATACAGAGACACCTCTCTATTTTACTTATATTAGTTTTCCTGTTTTAGGCCTTCTTAAATATTTTCCGCATTACTAATCGCCACCTAATGGGAGCCATAAGCGCCAGTAGCGCGAATAGCGGCGGTGTCCTGCGACGCTTTTTTGTGTGTGTGCAACTATACAATACGTCTGAGACGTTTCTCTGTTGCATATGTTCTCTCGTTGAAGAAAAATTGCTAAAGATTGCACAGTGAGTATATCGACAAAGAATCCTTTACGCCAGCAGGTAAGTAGAACATGAAAATTCATTGCAGTTTTACGTCATCTACGTATTCACCAGGAGCCTCAAACTGAGCTTATAGCCAGCGGGCCGCAGTGGCGAAATTTAGTTGCAAGGGCCGGGACAGTGAAGATGGTGGGAGAGAGTTTGAAACAAAATGACGTTGCCATTCAAAAGGAAGCCTTTTCCATGTCTCATATATAGGTAATTCCTGAGGGATTTGGAATCAGGATTCGAGAAACATCGATACCGATGTACACAACGAGTGAATTCTAGACGAGGATTCTGAAATATAGAGTTTTTGTTCCACGGTTATGTTTCAGCACATGGTGACCACATGTTCCTCACTAAAGGAATGCTTGAGACCTGTCATGCCTGTGTAGCTCACGAACATACTTATTTAGAAAATAAAACAAATGGGACGTAGACGGTCATGTGTGCGGGCCGGGCCGCTAGCGAAAGGTCTCGAACCCCTAGTATACACCATGCGACCCCCCCCCCCCCAAAAAAAAAAAAAATCACTACCAGCGTTGTTGCGGCTGTACACCTGTCCGGATCATGGAGGAAGGAATACTAAGAAGAGGCCCTATCGTATTTCAATGCATTGCGAAAAGTGTGGCGGAAGTGACGTCAGATTTATGGGGAAAACAAACCGGTATGGGGCAAACAAAAACAGCAGACGCCTCGCGGCGTGCTCTCTGCGGTGATTAGCTTCTGCGCAGATTTGTAGTCCCGGCGTAAACTTAGCGCGTATTGTGCGGTTCGCACGCAGTAAAATGTTGCAACAGACGTTTACCAGGCTGTTCGTGCGTGGCAGGCCCGAGCGCTGCGTGCTGAAACTCTTCGTGGAACGTTTTTGTGCAACAGTACAGAATACCGGTACGTGCCGTGATCAAAAACGTTCAGCCCCTGCATCATCGTATTCGAACTCACCTAGCAGTGACTTACGCGTCCTGCTGGGCGTTAGGCCTTCCTTTTCTCGTAGCCCGATTTCCCGATCTGTTGCCGGATTAGCGGTTCTGTGTTCGTGTATATGGAGTGAGCGTAGTAGCTATTCAGCGCAACGCCAACCTATAGTTGACGTAACTTCACGTCGAAAAGAGGACACCGCTGTATTGTATACGCGATCGTGCATTAAAGTTTGTAATTCCAATACGCACACAACAAGCACGCAGCGAGCGCACACCGCAGAATATATACATCACGTAGTCCGATAACAACAACATAAGTTTATTGCCCTTTCGTTGAACGACACAGCCTCTAAAAACGTACGATGCCTTCGGCGCATGTTATGCACGGCGCGTCAGACGCCAAAAACAAAAGTTCACGTGTGTTCTGAGTTGACACAATGAGTAAGAAGCAACAGAGCGCACATCCGAGAGCTTCGCATGCAAATACCATGCATTAGTGATCAGCAATGAAGCGAACGTGTACGTACACATGAAAAGTGACACCCGGTACTTTCCGCAGTGCACGCGATTTGCACCGGGTATACGCAACCATACGCAACAGCTGGGCATTGCGTAGCTTTCCTAAAGAACACACACAGGGAGCAGCATGCGTGAATCGACTGCGCCGCGGCCGCGGTGCCTTGCACGGTGAAACAAAAAAAAAAGGCTCAAATCGCGCATGCGCTTGCAAAAGACACGGCGGAAATCGCGAAATGTTTCGTGGCTCCTTCGCTAGGAGGCGATGCGGGTGTTTGCGACGTGGAGGCTTCACGAATGTGACGTCAGGGCCTCTCCTTATTTTTCCTTCCTCCATGGTCCGGATATACGGTATTGTGCAAACTGTCTTTTACGGACAAAGTACAAGTCCACACCGGTATTTGCGTCCTCGTGCGAAGACTTCTTATAGAATTTATTGTGATTATATGGCAACCCGCTATAGCTGGTCGGCAAGCAAGAACCGCTGTCAGCGAAGAAGCTAAAACAAACCCCAATAAGTTGTTTTTGAAGGAAACTAATGTCCTTTGAGCAAGAAGGGCAAAACTTTTGAGATACTAACAGACATTTCATTCAAGTGAAACAAAATAGGTCACAGTTAAGAAATTTTCCAGAAGACATTTTCGTGCATAGGACGCGTTTGCTGCCATTATATGGATCTATAATAGCAAATTTGAGAATGTATCGAAGTATCTTAAGGTACAATTGCCAAGTATCGTATCGGATACAATTATTGCGGCAGTATCTTGTATCTGTATCTCCAATACTTCTTGCTGGAGTATCTTGTATCGTATCGCGATACAATTTCAAAGTATCTTTGCCCAGCCCTGCTGAGATCGATCGCCCATTGCCGGCAGAATTCGTCACCAGTGTGAAAACGCTGGCGCTCTGGAGCTGCGAGGCTGTGTCGAATAAAGAATAAAAAAGGAGTATAATGACGCAGCAGCATTCTTGGCAACATCTGAAAGGAGTTGCCTTCAATATTCTCCATAATGTGCCTGATCGCATCTTGCTCCGACCCTGCTGGATTAACAGCTCTGTAGAGGTCCGGTATATCTGCGATGTAGCTGGTACAAGCCTCACTCGGTTGCTGTGCTCGCTGGCGGAAACGTTCGGCACGGAGCTTGCGTAAAGCGACTCAACCAAGTTCGTCAGTGAACTGAGGGCGCCATGCAGATCAGCTGGAAATTTCGGAGGCATGATTGTGGAACTAGCAGGGGGTCGGCGTCAGCAAGGTGAAATATGTAGTCTGGAAAGTTTTACAGCGAAAGCTGTTATGAGATCATTTCACCGACCGTTTTTGGCGCCGTAGTTGTCCGCCGCCGCCGCCGCCGCCGCCGCCGCCGCCGGTGTCCGTAACCAGTATCGCTCGAAATAAGAAAAAAAACTAAATAAGAAAAAAATTCCAGGATGGAATGAGGTTCGAACCTGGGTCCTCTGCGTGGGAGCCCAGTATTCAACCTCTGAGCCATGCCGGTGCTTGAAATTGCTTTGCTAAAAGGTCCTATACAGGCTTCATGTCGGGAAGGAACCACATTAGCATATGCAATATAGCGTGGTAGAAGAGTAAAATAAGCACCGAGCGTAGCACAACGCGAATTTTGTAACCAGGCGTCACACAATGCGAATTGCGCAACGAGCAGGTTGTTGAATGCTTCCAACCCATTACAAAGGACCCTGCCATAATTCTTCAACTTCAGGCACAGCATCAACAAAGTGCGCATAATGCCTTACATGGGTTTAGCAGGTACCAACGCTCTCCGTAGAATGACAAAAAATGGCAGAGTGCCTGCTGGCCTACTTCTCAAAAAACACACTTCCTCTGGGTCTCAGTAAAATTACAATGATTTATAGCGTAGTGGGTTCCTCGCAAGGGCACTTGTATTGGTTGCCAAGGAGGCCCATAAGCGTATGATCCATTTCCTCGGGGTCTCAGTAAAGTTCTTCGCTCCCCCCCCCCCCCCCGTCTCTTTCCCACGTCAACGTATGTTATACAGCATGACGGGAGAGGGAAATAGCGACCGGGCGTCACCCAATGCAAATTACATAACTGGTGGGCCGTTTAAAGATTCCAACCCATTACAAAGGGCTGAGCCATAATTCTTCATCGTCATCAGTCGTCGCGTGAACAAAGTGCACATAATGCCTTACAGACGTGTAGCTGGTGCCTCACTTCTCCGCAGAATGACGAATTATGGCTTAGTAGGTGCTTCCAAACTTCACAGAAATTGTGATTTATGGCGTAGTGGGTACCTTTCTAGTGTACTTGTATTGTAGCCCCAAGAGAGCTTAACGGGCTCTAGAAACGCCGCTCTTCCAGCTTTCGCTGTGACTGTGCTGCGGTTTTAGCGCAGGCCTGGCGTTTTTTTCTGAAGTACTGTGGCTAATTCAAAAAGTCAGTTCATCTAGATTTTTACGTGCGGCTGTCTGTGAAGATGACGTTCTGTCTGGTCGTCCTACTTGTTCGTAGGGTGCACACTCTCGTATCAGGCCGCCAAGACCACTCGTGTATCAGGCCCAGGTGCTGATCGCGAATGCCGACGAAAGTGCGAGTGCTGCTCTGATAAAGCATGCCGTCCAAGTTGAGTGTGAACGAAAAGTAGGTGCACTTCACACGCTGGAGGCGTCGGTCTCAGCGTCCAACGGTTATGCAAGAGTGCACAGCTTTCTTACGAGGAGTTGAATCCCAGAAAACTCCGCCGATTGAACTAAAGCTTGCCTTCTGGGAATAATTACGGAAAATCACTTAGAACGGCGTCAGCAAGCAACCTGAGCTCTTTTTAAATCACAGGATGGATTGCAATTGTATTTCTGAGTGTTTCACTAGTGGTAAAAGGGGGAGCTCCGTCACTTATTCTCTGTGTGGTGCGCCAGCTTCTTACCCTTGCACTTCCTCCGCCACCTCCCCGAGGGAGACTGACCGGTTCTTAACTGCGGAAATCAGCGTGTTGATTGTCCCAGTGAACAGACGCTGGAGGTAACTGCCGAAATCGGACGCGTGAAGCGTGCCGGCCGAAGCGAAGCGTGCGGAACAGTAGAGAAGAAGGAGGCAGGCAATAGGGACCCTGTCCTATGTCAGCACCTCAGTTCCAATCGTTGCTTGCCTACCTTCTTTCCTGCCCTATGCGCCGACGAAGCACCGAGAACATTGTGCCCGTGGACAACGCTAACGTAATCGGGAAATGCTGAATAAATGTTGTTGTGTTAGTACTGTCTGTGTGTCGAGATGCGCGCATCGGGGCGCCTCCGAAGGCGAAAGAGCACCAAGGTGTGTGTGCGCGCGCTGGGACGTTATAGTATGTTACAGTCTAGAAATAAATATAACCTCCAAATTTAAGTGAATGACACAAATCAAAATTTCAGTGAATGATAGAAATCTATACTACTGGGAAGCTGGCCATCGGTATAATTATATTCATGCATAATATTGTGGGGTTCATGTGTAAAAAAACAGGTTATTTGTAATACTATTACATAAAACCCATGTGTATGGTTGTCTCAGTGTATGATACGTAAAATTGGCTGCACTGTTTTCTTAATGATACTAAACACCGCTTTGCTGTTTCCTGTGTAAGGGGGCGCCGAGTGGACTCAATCTGTTTGTGGAGCTTCTTCCTTGATCTCAGAAAAGTTTCGAAACGCAAATTCGCTCCCTCTGGTTATATATATATATATATATATATATATATATATATATATATATATATATATATATATATATATATATATATATATTATTGAGAACTAACAGACAATAATGCCACGGAAAGTATAGGGGATGTTTTCAGTAGCCAATGTAAGGTAAATGTGAAGAAAGAAAAGTGGACGAAAAGATAGCTTGCCGCGGGCAGGGACCGAACCTGCGACCTTCGAATAACACGTCCGATGCTCTACCAACTGAGCTACCGCGGCGGCGATCCCCCCGTCCACTTTATAAGGTATGTATGTACATTTTTAAACGTGGGAGCGTCAGTCAGCGCCGCCAGTAGCCATGACGGCGAGTGTGGAACACTCTTTTTCTGCCTGTTGGCGTCACGTAGCACGTGAACTTATTACGAGCTGGCAGCTGACCAATAATCCCTCGCATACTACCTGAAAGCATCAAGTCTGCCAGAACGAGGCCCTCGCTATGAATGAAGGAAAGAAGTGTTAATTTCAAGGGCTCGTTCAAGAGCCCTTGAAATTAACACTTCTTTCCTTCATATATACACACATATATATATATATATATATATATATATATATATATATATATATATATATATATATATATAGATAAAGCACGAGGTTTACTATATATACATAGTAAACGAAAACGAACAAGTTAATACGCCACTGGCTGCCCTCTAAAAACCCGATGAGGCAAAAGTAGTTCTTCATTCGCGTTTTTAAGTGATGCTCCCGTAGCGATCTCACGGACGAACATTTCAGCATAGAGCAATGGTGTGGTGACCACTTCTAAATAAAGAAATGAAAATCTTTGCACCTGTGCCTCAAGGTGGTTCCACTCTGGAGGCGACGTTTCCAGCCTACTTAACGATGGCTAGCTACTTCCCTAGTTCGGGGATCTTGAGAAGTTCTTCCAAGGTCAGTTTAGAGGAAGCTCTCAAGAGCGATTTTATGGAGGGGGGATAAACCCTCGAATCACCACAAAATGTGACTTTGCTTAGCCTTAACTTCCCCTACAATTTTGAGGAGTTGAATACTCCATTGGTAAAAATGGCTAGTCTTTGTGGACTGTTCTAGCATGCGAATTTGTATATATAAAGGAAGGTTTCTGCTGATATGCCAAATGCGCAGCGACGTCCGAAGTGTTTTCGTGGAAGTATATTTGTCTAGCTCCTTTTTGTCAGATTTTCGTGATCAATTACAATTTGTTATTACTTAGAAAAACACCCAAACAAGTTTCGATCACTGATTCTTTCACTCGAAATGGCTAACAGTCTACGTTGACAATTTGGATATATGATGCTGGCCCGGCAGTGTAACTGTTCCGCAGATGGTACAGAAGATGTTCTGCGGTTGCATGAGGGCTGCAAAGGAGCCGAGGAAACCCCACACAACATATCAGACAAGTGAAGTGTGCTAGGTGAAAGTAAGTAAGTAACAGTAGTAAGCGCTTCTTAGAGGAATAAATTATTGCTACTGCCGAGTGCTTGACGAAACTAGCCTCTTCAAGTTGCTGATTTGATTCAGAGAAAAGTTCTCGCAAAGCTAGTCTTCGATTTCTACATCGAGCGCGGGCTTCAGGAGGTGATAATACGATTTCATCACATTTATTGTGACGAAAGGTGGATATTGTATATGAAATCTGAATCCTTGGTCCAGCCATTTAACGACCAGGCGTATTTCAGAACAGGGCCCAAGCAGGCGGACCTCACATCATCATCGAAAGCGTCTACCTTGACTCCTTCTAGGGTTCAGCTTATTGACGCGTTTAGAGTTGACTCCAACAATATCACTAGTTGTCGATGCTGGTGTGTGTGTTGCTCTTGAATACCCAGTATCTGCTTTAGCAAACATGTCCGGCGTGAAACTTGACTATCGTCCCGCGATCATGGCTGCTTCTGTGTCACTGCTCGATATCCAGTGTCCTTAAAGTAAGTTTCACTGATTGCTAGAATTCAATGTTTTCGAGCGTCGTGAGACCACTGGAAAAAAGACTTGAAAGTCTTGAGTACTGTCGCCGTCGCGCATGTCCACCGCAGCATGGCCGTCCTAATTGTCGCGCTCAAACGTAAGGTGACCACCACTGTTGCGGGATACACTGAAGGCCACACGCATAATTCTTCGGTGTGAGAGAGTACCGTTCTCTAGGCTGCTGTCGTAGTGGATTCGTGGTCAATGTGCTCGGATGCTGACCTGAAAGACGCGGTTCCGATGCCGGCCGCGGCCGTCGCATTTATATGGAGACGACATGCTACAGGCCCGCGTACTGTGCGATGTACGTGCAAGTGAAAGAACACCAGGTGGTAAAAATTATCCGAAGCTCCCCACTACACCTTCTCCTATACCCTGAGTTGCTTTAGGACCGTAAACCCTATAAACATAGGCGTGTGCAGGGTTGCCCATCAGGGGGTGGGGGGCAAAGGTTCATCGCGGCGCCCCCCACCCTACTAAGTCAATGGATGGGGCAGAGTTTGCGCCCCCCCCCCCACTCTTAGTGGTCTAGAAGGGTCAACGTACGCGGCAGATTTTGTGTCCCCCCATATTAGGTGATAAGGGGAGCGGCCGCCCCCCCCCCCCCCCCCATGCACCCCCCTTCCTGTGCGCACGCATATGCCTATAAACAAACCAAACCAACTCTACCATCACGTAATGGTTGGATTTATTTGATATTTAGTACTATCACTGCTCTTAAGAATACTCATACATCGGACGCCCTCTTCTTCTCTTTCATTATTGCTGCTGATAACTTCATGAGCTCCATCTCACGGTAGTGTTACAAGCGATACAATGTAATGGATATTTTCGAATTTCAAGTATAGGTATATGTACTTTCATATCAAGGATATGGAATGTTACACAACGCAATTTATTTCTGTTCGCTTCACAGTTATGTTGATTTTAGGGCGGTCAGCGGCTATTAATTAGGCACATATATTCCTTCTGTAAAAGTTAGAAGAGTGTCGTGGCTACGTAAATGTTGGAATTGATGATGTGTTAATGCTGACGACTTCCCCAAACCACCATTTCCTGAGAGAACCCCGTAGTGCGGGCATGCGCTATGTTCGAGGCCTACCTACATGACCATGGATGCCACCACTGTGTAGTTGGCAGTGTTTGCTCCTTGACTATGGGAATGAAGGATTGCCCGGAAGACAGGTAACTGTCTAAAAAATAATTCCAATGTGATGCACGTATTTCTTGTTCCGCTGTTGTATTGCTCTTTCTAGACCCATCAGGGCTGGGCAAAGATACTTTGAAATTGTATCGCGATACGATACAATATACTCAGGCAAGAAGTATTGGAGATACAGATACAAGATACTGCCGCAATAATTGTATCCGATACGATACTTGGCAATTATATCTTAAGATACTTCGATACATTCTCTAATTTGTTATAATAGATCCATATAATGTAGCAGCGAACGCCTATGCACGAAAATGTCTTCTTGAAAATTTCCTAACTGTGACCTATTTTGTTTCACTTTAATGAAATGTCTGTTAGTATCTAAAAGTTTTGCCCTTCTTTCTCAAAGTCCATTAGTTTCCTTCCAAAACAATTTATTGCGGTTTGCTTTAGCTTCTTCACAGGACAACTCTTTATACACTTCGCTGACAGCGGTTCTTGCTTGTCATTTTTGCAATTAATGGGAGTCGCTGCTCAGCTTGCCGACCAGCTAGCGGGTTGCCATATAATCACAATAACTTCTATGAGAAGCCTTCGCACGAGGGCACAAATACCGGCGTGGACTTTTGCCTTGTCTGTAAAAGAAGGTTTGCACAATACCGTATATCCGGACCGGTGTACAGCAGCAACAACGCTGGTAGGGGCTTTTTTTTGGGGGGGGGGACGCATGGTGTATAATAGGGGTTTGAGACCTTTCGCTAGCGGCCCCGCCCGCACACATGACCATCTTCGTCCCATTTGTTTTTATTTTGTAGATAAGTATGTTCGTGATCTACACAGACATGACAGGTCTCAAGCTCTCCTTTCGTGAGGAACATGTGTTCACCATGTGCTGAAACATAAGCGTGGAAGAAAAACTCTATATTTCAGAATCCGCGTCCAAAATTCACTCGTTGTGCACATCGGTATCGATGTTTCTCTAATCCTGACTCCAAATTCCCTTCAGAAATGACCTATACATGAGACATGGGAAAGGCTTCCTTTCGAATGGCAACATCATTTTGTTCAAACTCTCTCCCACCATCTTCACTGTCCCGGCGCTTCGAACTAAATTTCGAGACTGTGGCCCGCTGGCTATAAGCTGAGTTTGAGACCCCTGGTGTATACGTAGATGACGTAAAACAGCAATAAATTTTCATATTCTACTTATCTGCTGGCGTAAAGGATTCTTTGTTGATATCCTCACTAACGTGTAATCTTTTAGCAATTTTTCTTCAACGAGAAAACATGTGCAACACAGAGACGTCTCAGACGTATTGTATAGTTGCACAAAGCGTCGGAGGACACCGGCATTATTAGCGCTATTACCGCTTATAGATCCCATTATGTGGCGATTAGTAATACGAAAAATATTCAAGAAGGCCTAAAACAGGAAAACTAATATAAGTAAAATAGAGAGGTGGTTCTGTATCAAACATTCACATTGAATGAGTACAGAAACACAATACAGACGGCGCCCTTAATAGCTATGAGCATGGAGTATCGTCAACTGACCTGTTAAGACAATAGAAAATTCAGTGCCCATGAGAATTGGCCTGAAACGGCTCGTTGGGACGCTCATGAGTAAAACGGAGCATTCAGTAAGACGTTTCTCGAATCCCCTTCCTAACATCTTTAAGATGGCTCCTAATCATTTCCACTATTGTAATGCAAACTCAGTTTCGCTATTTTCCTAAGCGATAAGCAGAATGCTTTGTACTGTAACTCAAGGGACGCCTACATAATTAAATATGTGTTTTCAAAATCGCCTTGGCAACGTGTAAATGGGTAAACAGTAATAGAAAAGAATTCGGCAGATCCCACGTACCGTGGGAGTCGATGTTATGCGAAGCATGCGGCGGGAATTTGACTGTGGCTAATTTTTTTTTACTGAGCGAAACGTTACAAATGACGCTAAATATTTGTATAAATTGTACACATATATGTTGAAGATCCGCATACGTGCTATATAACCAGTGTTTACAGTTGGGTAACGGCAGCTGCCAACGGCAACGTGCGTATTGCTAACACCAGAAGCGGTAAGCTGAATGTAGTCCTTATACTTGTGCATTATGATGGAGAACGGACGCACGTTTCACGCACCCGTGAACATGTGTGGAAGAAGTTCTTGACAATTCTTGAACAAGGCCATGGTCAGCGTGGTCAGTGAGCACCAGCAGCTGGTCATGACTTTTTATTGGATTCGGTCGTGATCGCGGTGACGAGGGGTCCATGTATAGTGAAGTATGAGTTATAGTACAGCTGTTGGAAATCGTGGATGCCTTGGTCATTTCGTCGACAAACTGTCTGTCGATAGAGCCGGTGGCATGTCGGAACCTGAAATCACCGTTCGCGTTGGTGAGGTATAGGCCGTCGAGACTGGTAGGCCTGGATAGTGCTAGGTGGACCAACATCAGCGGATGGCGCTTGTCGTATTCGTAGACTATCTGGGCGTATGTGGCCTACGTAGCCTAGTTTACAAAGCTGCTGTCAGTCAATCAGGCATCATCATCGGTCAGCATGAGGCTATCGCCCAGCCTCGTAAGAAATGAAGATGACACTGTGTCATCCTGGCGGACTAAGGGAACTTTACGATGTGATGATGTGAATATCATACGTAACTATCGTTGATGTATTCTTCCGGGGTCGAGCAATGCTTCAATATAGCTTGCTGAATCACAGGAATACAAATGTAATGTTTAATAAACTACTATAAAAGCGGAGCCAACACTGGAACCACAGACGTTAATCTGATATGACGCCTGTATCGTAGGAGTACACATCGTTGGAGTACCATGTGGTGTTTGTTGCTTTCTTGCAAAATGAGATAGCCAGCACCACAACCACAATTGACGTTGCACCGACATTACGCCTGCGTAGGCTGTTTTTCCAAGCCAGTTTATAGACTTGGCGTGGCTCTGTCGTAGAATACCTGATTGCCACGCAGAATGCTTGGGTTCGATTCCTGCCGGGATCCTAATTTTCATTCTTTACGTTCGATGGGTCAACGCTGCCGATGTCGGTTTTTCTTAACGCTCTCGCATTTAAGTTACCAGTGTCTGTTCTCACCGTTCCTGGGTAGATATAAACTGTCAAACACCTGTGGCGCATACCCGTACACCGCGGGCCGTGGTAAACGGTTATGTGCCACACGTGTCTGGAGGAAAAGGTTTGACGACGTACGCGACAGGATTTTCACGTTATTCATGTCATGACCCGACAGTCATATTCGTCTTACCCTCCCATGCCAATTTTATTCTACTCCAAGTTAAGGAGGCGATCATCAGAGCACCCAGATGTAGTCGGCTAGATAGATAGATAGATTGATAGATAGAAACGCTCAGAGTGCCAAAGGTTCGCTAATGAATGCTTCACATTTAATATAAATCAGGCAATTAGAAGAATAAAGCAGAGATCTTATTTTGGGAATGCGTTACAAAAGACATACTGCAGTGACCAGACCAGAAAAACAGTACAGAGACCTAGGTAATGTATGAGATGCTAAATGAGAGCAAAAAATCACTTGTGCTAATAATCAAGTTTAGATTTCATAAATTATTTGAATAAATGTAGCAGGAAGTGAAAAATACGGTACGCCAAGATATTTTCTGTTGGGTAAACGCTTGCTCTATTAGATCTAGCATCAGTACTAGTCGCGCTATAGTTGTTTGCATATCTTATTTGCATATAAGTTAATTCATTGCATGCAAGTCAAGCTTTTCATCCACGAGATCCTTCAAATCGCTGATATGTAAAATCCACGAGACACAAAGCAACCCCATTCTTGCACGCATCACATTTCGTTACGGAGCAAGACTCAAGAGAATCTTCAATAACGACACTGTAGCAACATCAGAATTTGCGCGATAGACGCTACACGCAGTGCAGTACGCGGCGCAGGACAGTGGCTAAGAGCAAGTGTCGCGGCACTGGTGCAACTAAAAAAAAAGAAATCGACAAAACAAAAGGTACGTGGGCTGGGCGTAGACGTCCGCGTGTTTGTCTTCCTCATCTTCTGCCCTCACTGGAGGACTCTGGCGGAAAAATAAAATTGCGTCACAGCCCTTAGACTTGTTCAAATGGATTAGTGGCACCAGTACCAGCTTGAGAAGCGGAGCTTGGCCAGTGATTATTGTTTCGCAAGGTTGTGTTGCGATAGAAGTATCTTGTATCTTAAGATACACGATACATTATCGAATGTATCGGAAATACAGATACAGATACTCATCTTTCGAGACGTATCGCGATACAGATACAAGATACCCATAGAATATCTAAGATAGTATCTAAGATACATGTATCTTTGATACTGCCCAGCACTGAGACCCATAAACACATGCAAAGGATCACTCGTTACATAATAGTGTGTGGAAAATAGCTACGCTTGTTACACAGCAGTAGTTAGTACAATCACTGTATGTCGAAATGCCGATGGCATGATTTAGGATATGACAACGCACACCGGGTGAACGGACGACATGAAACAAGAAAGACATTCACAAGTGACGTTTCACAAGTTCACAAGTGACGACCTTAAGTGACGTTTATTGTGGAACGAAGCGAATAAAGTGCGCACTTTTCAACGCATGCGTTTTTGACGCTTGGCAGGAGCCTAGTACAGTGATTGATTACAAAATGCACCATGTTATTCTGAAGCAAACTCTCGTATGAGTCATTCAATGCCAAATGTTCGAGCTATCTTGGCGACCATCTCCAATGTATTCGAAAAACATCGTGCTGGTATACTGCATTGGGAAGAGTGCATTGCTAGAATATTTTGGAGACAAAAAATTTGTGGTGACGTGCGCGCCTTCCGAATTCAGCAGAATATCGCTTGAGTCGTCTTAGTCAGAAAATTTATAAAAAAAATAAAGGCTTTTTTTTCAGATATAGCAATCCGTGGTAAACTTATTGGTAAGCTTAGAGAGCAGGCAGGTTGTAGCTTACGAAATGGTGAAAAGTCTGGTAAGTATTGTTGCCAATAGCAAACAGTTGTAGAGGTCCAATCATCAGTGGAAGTAATGCAGCATAGGCGTTTTCGCATAGAGGCTTTACATTTTATTTCAGGCACTAGCGACGTTGCAAGAGGGCTGCGACCTCAAAGGAGATCCTCAAGGCCAATGGTAGAGTTCTCCAGTCCTCAAATAAATTGAATGTGCAGCAGAGCACTGTGTGCAACACTATCACGGGAAAAATTGTTTATTCATACAAGAAGACTTTCCTTTAAGACATGCAGCATCTTCATAGAACCTTGTTTTCATACGAGCATACCACTTGGAAGCCCCAATGCAATGGATAACAAGGAAGCTGATGAGCCACTAACATCTCGTTGCACAATCAACAGCGGTTCAGGTCAGTGCCCCATGCGAGCTGTTCATGGCTTATTGATAAAAGGGGACAGTTTCCTTTAATGACATTCAGCGTCTTGTTTTTATACGGGCACACCACTTGGGAGCCCCGTTGCAGTGCATGGCAAGGAAGCTGATGAGCCACATGCATTTGTTTGCACAGTCAACAGCGTTTCAGGTCAGTGATCTATATAAGCTGTCCATCTACTAGGCAGTATTTTACAGCACAGTGTGATTGTAATGGAATGAAAGTATAGCCCCGCCATGGTGATATAGTGGTTATGGTGCTCGACTGTTGACCCGAAGGTCGCGGGATCGAATCCCGGCAGCAGGCGAAAATGCCGAGGCTCGTGTTTTTAGATTTAGGCGCACGTTAAAGAACCCCAGGTGGTCAAAATTTCCGGAGCCCTCCACTACAGCGTCTGTCATACCGTGGTTTTGGATCGTTAAACCCCAGATATTATTATTATTATTATTATTATTATTATTATTGTAATGGAATTATGGTGTTTCTTATGTTATTTGATCTTGCAGGTAGTGGCAAGTTGCATACCTTCTATCTTGGTGTCACTTGTCTTTCTGGCAAAAATAACAAAACCTCACTATATGCCCATCGTCTACCCAATTGCTTGCAGTAAACAGTGTCACATATCCAACAGTCCTGCAGTGTAAACTATTTGCTGTTTCCCTCTTTCTGGAGCAGTGGGCCCATTATGTGAGCACAGGATACTTGCAGTAGTGATGAACCAAGGCTGTTGCAGAAACAAAGTTCATGGTTGTGAAATACCAATGACAACACTTCAATGCAGGCCAATCCACGCTGAAAGTAGCTGTAACCAGCTTCAACCTGCAGCCTGCTGCACCAGTAGCTGAAGATTATGATACTGCAGCGGACTTATATTGTAAGTGATCTGTGTTCGCACAGTCGCTAAGGACCTGAGTACTTTAAGAACATTACTTCAATTACTGACAACAACTCACTGCAGGCCCACCATTTGTGCCATCACCCGAGGTAGGCAGGGCCTCAGCTGGTTCTACTGTTGGAGCTGCTGTGGATGCCTCATCTTGTAAGTACTGCATTCGTTCAGTTGGAGCAAACCAGAAGTGTTCAACATAAGTGGTTCTAAGAGTCACTATCTCGCATTCTTTATCAGATGTAAAGTTTTCTGAAACTGCTGTTCAAGCCATCACTTCGACAGCTGAAGCTTCAGTAAACACCACTTCATGTAAGTACAGTGACAAATATTTCAAGCACCGTGTATCTGAATATGACAAATGCATAGTAATGTATTGCCTTTACATTTATTTCAGCACTAAAAGACGCTGAAACTCAAACAGACCTTACAGGAAGTATTCTGAAATCTTTTGAAGCCGATAACCAGGCTCTACGCACCGAGTTGCAGGAGGTGAAGGGCTCTCTAGACACACTTCAGCTATCGAAAGCGTCTTTGGAGCATGATGACAGCCGCGTGCAATTTTACACGGGCCTACCAAGCTATACTGTTCTGATTGCACTGTTTACTCTTGTCGAGAGTAGTGTGCCACACAGGGCAAACAATGCTCTTGCAGAATTACAAAAGTTTGTGCTAACACTAATGAGGCTGCGATTGGGAGCGGCCTTGCAGGACCTTACTTATAGAATTGAGGTAAGTGGATTGGTTGCACTGAGTGTCGTTGCAAGCACTTATTTACAGTTGCATCATGTTCTCGAGGGTCAACACTCAGCGGCAAGGTGGTCCCGTTTGCTTCATAAACCAGTGGCTTTCAGAAAAGCGTTTGGGACAAAACGTGGCTGTCATAATAGACTGTTGACTTTATCATTCAGATCAGCCAAGCCACAGCGACAAGAATATTTGACCGGTGGATCACGACCATGCATGCATGTTTAGAGGAGCTTGTGGAGTGGCCTAGCCGTGAACAACTGCAGCAGACCATGCCAATGGCTTTCAGAAAATCGTTTGGGACAAGCGTCGCTGTCATAATCGTCTGTTTTTAGATATTCATTCAGCGCCCTTCGTCAATGCTTCCAAGGTCACAGACATGGTCGCGGTATAAGCACCATAACACAGCAAAATATTTGATTGGAATAGCACCTCAGGGAGTTATCACTTTTATTTCCAAAGGTTGGGGAGGCCGGACCAGTGACAAACTTATAACAGAGTCTAGTGGAATTTTAGACAATCTCCCAGCGGACACAGTCCTTGCAGACAGAGGATTTACCATTGGTGATGCTGTAGGCATTCATCGTGCACGCATCGAGATCCCCTTCACAAGGGGCAAACCTCAGCTGTCAGCCTGGGAAGTTGAAAAAACTAGAAAAATGGCAAATGTGAGAATACATGTGGAACGCGTGATAGGCTTGCTGAGGCGGAAGTATAAGATACTGTCGAGCACCGTCCCAATTGATCTCGTAGCAGTGCGAAAGGGAGACACAGTCACACAACTTGACAAAGTTGTTGCAGTCTTTGCTGCACTGACAAACTTGAGCAAATCTGTTGTGCCAGTTGGTTGATCATCATGATTTGAATGATGCATTTTCACCTCCATGTGATGTTGCGGAGATGTTACTGTGGTAAAAGCGCTGCACGGCATAGGTTGGCAAAATTATTGGAGCTCACTTAAAGGGACACTAAAGAGCAAAACGATTTTTCTCGCATTAGTAAAGTAGTCTTCCACGATACCAAAAACACCACGCTTTCTGCGTGAAGACGCTTAATAAGCGAGAAAACGCGCAAAAAGAAAATACAGGTGGCGACACCACCTTGCAATTCCCGCACCATTTGCCGTGACGTCACATATCTTTGACGGCGCCTGCTTGGGCCTACGTAGTTCCTAATCTGTTAAATCGAAGTACTTTGTCCTCTGAGGGGGCCAGAGTCTTGACATAACGAGTTTGTGGGAATTTCGTCAAGCCAGTGGCGCCAAAATACGTTAAATGCTCTTTAAAGTCTTTTACGTGATTAATTACAAAGTTCGGCGCGAAATTTAAAAATGACACTTTGAACTTGGTTTTCTCCTCTAATAATAAACCTATGGTGGTGAAATAAACTACACAAGAGTTTTCCAAGCACACTTTATCAATCTAAACCAATTCATTGTTTCTCTTTAGTGTCCCTTTAAAAAAATAAATTGAGCTCTGAGAGCTCACTCGGACTCGTCGAAGTTTTCCTCAACCACTCACTCAGACTCGCTAAAATTTTCCTCAACCAAACTCACACTCGCCAAAATATGGCTCACCCGGACTCGCTCAGAGTGAGTTTCCTGACCTATGCTGCGTTCTCAATCATTTGAGAAGCATTGACGGGGCTTAAATGACCGTAATTTTTGTCTGTGGAACTTGTACGAACTCTGAGCGAGGTTTTGAACATTGATGCTGTAAGAAGAAAAGCTGGGAACAAAGTTCATTGTTCTACCTAAATTTCTTTCAAAAGCACTTTCGATTTTCTTGAAATCCCTTCCTGCCCTAATTGACCATATGTTAGGTCACGCACATAGCATGCTGAGCCCATTCTGTTGAAGCAAGAATCTCCAGGTCCTTTTATGCATGCATTTACATATTCTAACACCAACAGAACTACAAATACACAGTAAAATCACATTAATATGACCACCTGTCAAATGCCACAATAGCCACCTGTTGAAGCACAGAGAGCAGCAACACGTGCAGAAGAGAATCAATTACGTTGTTGAAGGTGCTCACTCGGGCATTGAGCCTTGCTGACTCCATTGCTGCAGCCAGCTTCGCTAGATTATGCGGTTGAGGATCCATGGTGCCATATACGTCAACGTCCACCTGTCCGACGGAGCATAATACATGATTCATCGGAAAACGGTGCCTGTCACCACTCAGTGGACGTCCAGTTGCGGTACTGGTGTGGAAATTCCAGCCTTCGTCACCGATGGACAGCAGTCAGCATAGGTGCATGAACCAGGCATCTGCTGCGGAGGCCCAGACACAGCAATGTTCGCTGAACAGTAGTTTGGGAGACATTGTTGGTAGCCCCTTGGTTCATCTGGGAGGTCAGTAGCTCAACGGTAGCACGTCTATTCACCTTAACGCGTCTCCACAGCCATCGTCGACCTCTGTCATCTATGGCCTGTGGTGCACCACGTTTTCCCACATTGCTGATTTTGGACAGTCCCATTTTGCCATAGGAATCGAAACTAGCTTCTAAATGCTGTAATTACTTTTTCAAGGTGTTCTCGCCTTCAGCACCACATTTTATAGGCTCTTGAGGGCTTGACCTTTCATTTAATGCAAGAAAACGGCAACTGAAAATGTCCCCTTTAAAGGAACCGCTAAACCACCCAGAGGTCAAAATTTCGTTGTGCTGTTGCAGTTGTACATGTGTATACAATGACCACGTTGATGTGAAAATTTTTCGAAACTGTTCGTCGGCTTGTCTCTCCTCCTGGCCGATTGCTCACCGTGTGAGGAGGAAGAGTGCCGAGCGCACGCACCTGTGAGCAGAGAAACGGCCTTGTAGTTGACGTCACGGCTAACACTTCAGGAGCTGAACACTGCTGAGATGCTCGAAGAGGAGAAGGGATTGTTTCTTGGAATTTGTGGGGCGCTCGCGGCTCGTAATGCTGCCGCATTCGGCATTGCTGATCGTGACGGCATTCTGAACTCAATGCACGCGTTTAGTTGAAATGTTGAAAAATCATCGCAGGTGGTTTAGGGGCCCTCCAACGTCGACTTCGAACATATGTGGTGGTCACAATAATGGGACTGGACTGTATATTTACTTCTTGCGAGGCTTGAAGTCCCTGCAAAACCAAGCCTTTGCTTTAGGACGACGCTTCAGGTTGGCACACCCAAAGTGAAACCATTTGCCCTTGCAGTCCTGGCCACTACATTCCACCATGTCACCGGACTCTGGACCACCACGATAGCAGTACTGCAGTGCTTCGTCATCAGAAGTGTCTCCAAGCACGTTTCCAAGCACGTTTTCGCTCTCTGGCGGTGTCCAGGTCTTGAAAAGGAGCTCTGGCAGGAGGACCATCGTGAAAAAAGCCTTACTCCTGGTTACGATGCCTTCGCAGAAGTCAGCATCCACGAATATCCGCTCAAGATGGCTGTCTGCTGGTGTCCACACAAAGAAATCACAATAGCTGCGCTGGCAGACGAACAGCTGCGTCTGGATTTGTGTGAAATACGCATGCCGTCGTTTGAGCTTGAATGTATTGTTGCTATCAACTTCTAAACAGCCAGTGTTTTGTTTCGTGATGTCATTCACACAAGCATCTGAGAATGGGCACTTAATTTCCAGGACACCATCTTGGCAGCAGGCACAAGAAATCAGGCCGTCTGGACTCGCTGCCAAGTGAGGCTCGAGTGGACTAATGTGTAGTCCAGACTTCTTGCACTCAAACTCTGTATGTTTCCTGGATGCTTGAGCAATGTACTGTTTTCTGGCAGTGTCCTCCTTGCGCATTCCCCAAGAAGTGGCCGCCGAAGAAAACTTACTGTCCTCTGGGTCACAAATCTTCTTCACGAGGCTCACAGATGGCTGAGTTAAAGACGTCCGACAAGCCGCATGGGCCGTCGATGCTGTGACACGGCCCGCTCTGAAGGCGAACCACGTTGCTGAGGCCGACTGATCTTTGGTAACTGCTTCAACATCTTCACAGACCTGCACTTTCAACAGAATTAGTTTTCACAATATTGTCCAATGTATACAAAATGTCAGATATTTCAGCTCTCAAGTGGTTCATTTACACAATATATCCCTAGTGAATTGCCTTTGACTTTGTTTTCCGATGCCTTTGTCTCGCATGAAAAAATAAAAATTTGTGCACCTGGGGGGCATGGCATTCATAAAACTGCGCTTAGCTAGCAGATCCCAACTAGAAACATGACGTACATAACTAGGCAGATTTAGCAAGATAAGAGCTGGTAGTTTCAATTACTTAACAGAGCCTCTTTGTTATGCAACGAGTAGTTACTTCCTCTCATTTGTGCTATCGTTTAATAGAAACATAATTACCTTCAGCTCTACAACATGTGCCTGGGAAAACATTTTGCACTCCTCCAGCCTCGCATCCCTTGACAACGGCTTGTCTCTTGCCAAGTTCCCCAGAAGAGCCGTGGAGTGCTTCACTTGCACTGGTATGAATTCTTCACAATAGTCATTTTTTAATGACAGCACTGCAGAATATTTGCCAGCCTTCTTAATTTCCTCAAAGAAGGTCTTCCACTTGTCCTGTGCAGGCCTTTTGATGGCGGTGGCTGGTTTCTTTGAGGATGAGGACTGATGTCCCTCCAGGCGGCTTTTCTTGGTAGTTGTTGATGTCAAGTCCATTTGGGCAAGCGGCACACAAGGCACAGCACTCATGTATGGAGGTAGCCATGCATTTTCTTTTTGAGTGCAAGCCTGACTATCCCGGAAACTTGAGGCTACTTCTAAATAGAAGAGCAGCGCACCAATGTGCGAGCAGGCTTCGCCGAGACCGGCCATGCATGTGCAGTGTGCTGCTTCGACCATTCCACCCTGCTTGACTAGAAGCCATGGCTCCAGCGGCTGAGATGAAATCGCCTGGGAGTGGCGAGTCACTTTACTGTATTATTTAATGCTGAGAACACAGGCTGCCCAAATGCACACAAAGCAAGGCGACTTACTGCATATACAATGAGTGAAACTAATATGGGCATCACTGTAACAGTAGAGAACCAAAGCGCAAGCGAGCATCTTTCATGCATATGTTACATTTGAGAGACACTTGCGCAGACATGCGCAACAGCCGCTACCTCGCCGGCAGTTATAATTTGAAAAAACGCAGTACACTTCGGTAAGTGACAAGAGTTCGAGGATTCGAGGAAGGTAATTCCTTGGAGAGCGCAGCTGAGCCTGAATTGTTAACAGCAGCAGGGTGGGAAAAGACCTGTGTGATTGTGACCAGTGATTATTTTACAATCGCTTTTTTTCCTCTCTCTCTCAGCTCCGAAGAGACTGCGTTACTTTACCCTGTGCTGTGCAAAAAGGCACTTCAGGAATTATCACTGTCACGCTCTAACGACTTATAACGACTTATAACGCTCTAACGATTATAAAACACGCTCTAACGACTTATAACGACTTATAACGACTTATAAGCGAAAGTAGTTATCACCTCACATACACTTGTGAATGTGTTACGAGGTTTCAACATCAATATTCCAAGATCAATCACACCACTGTGGCACACATCCGTAAGCACTATTTGTTAGCTTTACAGCGCGATCCAGAAATTCAGTCTGCCTAGTACGCTTTAGATTGTCTTACCTTGGTGCGCGCGATGATGTGCTCGCCGTGTCTTCGCAGCTGGGGCTCTTGCACGAATGCGCTGGTCAAGTAATTATGCGACTCGAGAGACTTCTTTGCCTTCAGCTGTTCGTGAGTAATGAAACTCGTCGCGTGCAAGAGGTAGTTTTTGATGTCCGAAAGTTCTACCTAGGGTACGAGCGCGAGATCGAACGCCGTCTCGTTGGACGTAAGCGAAAGAGGATCGACGCCACCGCAAAGCTCCACTTTCTTGATGTAGCGTTCCTTCGCACTCGCGTCTAAATTCTGCGCATACAAACTCAACCTTAATGAGAGGCCCGCATTCATGGTTGGAAAACACTGGCGCACCTCAGATAAAGTGATGAAAAAGCACAGATCACTAGCCGCGGTGCTGGAGAAGCATGGGGAGAAGTAGGTTTTGTTGACACCGTCCCCCCAAAAAGATGGCGGATCCATGGTGGCCAACGCAGTTTGTGCCCTTTGCGCTGCTGCGCCCGTCAGGCTGCTCTATCATGACGTCACGTGAATACCAAGTATACTGCTGGTAAGGTGGCGATCGGTATAATTATATCCATGCATAAAATTGTGGGGTGAAGTATAAAAAAAGTTGTTTGTAATACTATTACACAACGCATGTATGTATGTTTGTCTCAGTGTATGATACGTAAAATTGGCTGCACTTTTTTCTTAATGATACTAGACGGTGCTGTGTTGTTTTCTGTGCGGCGCCGAGTGCACTGAATCTGGTTGCTCAGCGTCTTCCTCGAGCTCAGCAAAGTTTCGAAACGCAAATTCGCTCCCTCTCTCTCTGTCAAGGTTATATATATATATATATATATATATATATATATATATACATACAGGAATGTACCTCACCTGGACGATCTGTGTATATCGGCGTAGTCGTTGTTTTTTTCTGTTTTTTTCAGGAAACACCTGTTTTTCATAGCAATGTAGATGCGCGGAGTGAAGCACAAACGAGCAACGTAACAAGGAACAGGACTAGTGATGCGCAAACTTTCAACTGCTGAAACTTTCAGCTTTCCTGAACGTGTTTTTCGTAGGTCAAAGTATGTGCACGTGGTGTGTTCGCGACCTTTCTTTTTATTCGGGAAACACGTGTTATTCTTTTGTCAGTCAAGGTATGTGCACATGGTGCGTTCTCGACTCTTTTTCGTCATGTTTCATACTACTCTCTTTTTTTTCTCTTTGTATGTACCTTTTCTTAACTTTTTTCTCTCCCTCTCGGCTCGGAGAACGATGATATAAAAGCGCATCGAAGCCTGGTATATTTCATCCTGATGAAGATCGGTCTCCGATTGAAACGTCGACAAATAAACAGTTTTTAGAAGCGTATACCTTTTTCCTATATATATATATATATATATATATATATATATATATATATATATATATATGCAAGGATGACGTTCAGTATATCTGGTAGGAAATTCAGAAACGTACGAAGCACAAGGTTTACTATATATACATAGTAAACGAAAACGAAGAAGTTGATGCGCCACTGGCTGCCCTATAAAAACCCGATGAGGCAAAAGTAGTTCTTCATTCGCGTTTTTAAGTGATGCTCCCGTAGCGAACTCACGGACGAACATTTCAGCATAGAGCAATAGTGTGGTGACCACTTCTAAATAAAGAAATGAAAATCTTTGCACCTGTGCCTCAAGGTGGTTCCACTCTGGAGGTGACGTTTCCAGCCTACTTAACGATGGCTAGCTACTTCCCTAGTTCGGGGATCTTGAGAAGTTCTTCCAAGGTCAGTTTAGAGGAAGCTCTCAAGAGCGATTTTATGGAGGGGGGATAAACCCTCGAATCACCACAAAATGTGACTTTGCTTAGCCTTAACTTCCCCTACAATTTTGAGGAGTTGAATACTCCATTGGTAAAAATGGCTAGTCTTTGTGGACTGTTCTAGCAGTCAATTTGTACATATAAAGGAAGGTCTTTGCTCATATGCCAAATGCGCAGCGACGTCCGAAGTGTTTTCGTGGAAGTATACTTGTCTAGCTCCTTTTTGTCAGATCTTTCGTGATCAATTACAATTTGTTATTACTCAGAAAAACACCCAAACAAGTTTCGATCACTGATTCTTCCACTAGAAATGATTAACAGTCTACGTTGACAATTTGGATATATGATGCTGGCCCGACAGTGTAACTGTTCCGCAGATGCTACAGAAGATTTTCTGCGGTTGCATGAGGGCTGCAAAGGAGCCGAGGAAACCCCACACAACATATCAGACAAGTGAAGTGTGCTAGGTGAAAGTAAGTAACAGTAGTAAGCGCTTCTTAGAGGAATCAATTATTGCTACTGCCGGGTGCTTGACGAAACTAGCCTCTTCAAGTTGCTGATTTGATTCAGAGAAAGCTTCTCGCAAAGCTAGTCTTCGATTTCTACATCGAGCGCGGGCTTCAGGAGGTGATAATACGATTTCATCACATTTATTGTGACGAAAGGTGGATATCGTATATGAAATCTGAATCCTTGGTCCAGCCATTTAACGACCAGGCATATTTCAGAACAGGACCCAAGCAGGTGGATCTCACATCATCATTGAAAGCGTCTACCTTGACTCCTTCTAGGGTTCAGCTTATTGACGCGTTTAGAGTTGACTCCAACAATATCACTAGTTGTCGATGCTGGTGTGTGTGTTGCTCTTGAATACCCAGTATCTGCTTTAGCAAACATGTCCGGCGTGAAACTTGACTATCGTCCCGCGATCATGGCTGCTTCTGTGTCACTGCTCGATATCCAGTGTCCTTAAAGTAAGTTCACTGATTGCTCGAATTCAATGTTTTCGAGCGTCGTGAGACCACTGGAAAAAAGACTTGAAAGTCTTGAGTACTGTCGCCGTCGCGCATGTCCACCGCAGCATGGCCGTCCTAATTGTCGCGCTCAAACGTAAGGTGACCACCACTGTTGCGGGATACACTGAAGGCCACACGCATAATTCTTCGGTGTGAGAGAGCACCATACTCTAGGCTGCTGTCGTAGTGGATTCGTGGTCAATGTGCTCGGATGCTGACCTGAAAGACGCGGTTCCGATGCCGGCCGCGGCCGTCGCATTTATATGGAGGCGACATGCTACAGGCCCGCGTATTGTGCGATGTACGTGCAAGTGAAAGAACCCCAGGTGGTAAAAATTATCCGAAGCTCCCCACTACACCTTCTCCTATACCCTGAGTTGCTTTAGGACCTTAAACCCTATTAACATAGGCGTGCGCAGGGTTGCCCATCAGGGGGTGGGGGGCAAAAGTTCATCGCAGCGCCCCCCACCCTACTAAGTCAATAGATGGGGCAGATTTTGTGCCCCCCCCCCCTCTTAGTGGACTAGAAGGGTCAACGTACGGGGCAGATTTTGTGCCCCCCCATCTTAGGTGATAAGGGGAGCGGCCACCCCCCCCTGCACCCCCCCCCCCTTCCTGTGCGCACGCATATGCCTATAAACAACCAAACCAACTCTACCATCATGTAATAGTTGGATTTATTTGATATTTAGTACTATCACTGCTCTTAGGAATACTCGTACATCGGACGCCCTCTTCTTCTCTTTCTTTATTGTTGCTGATAACTTCATGAGCTCCGTCTCATGGTAGTGTTACAAGCGATACCATGTAATGCATATTTTCGAGGAAGAAGAGAAAGAGCAGAGGAAGGCAGGGAGGTTAACCAGAAGTTTGCATCCGGTATGCTACCCTGCACTGGGGTTGGGGAATAGGGGGTTGAAAGCGAGAGAGAGAAAATAAATAATAAGAAAAAAAAACAAGAAAAAACAGTCACAACCACACACACACAAGAGCGCTCCGCTCAGAGGCGCTCTGACAGACCAGTGGATCGCAGGAAGGCGAGTAGTGCTTGTAAAGCCTTCTTCTGCGACGTTATGTCCGGACGATGGCGTAAAAGTCTTTCTTCTGATAGAGGCTGGTCGTCTATCTTGTTGAGAGCATGGCAAAGAGATTGTCTCTGTGTTCTATACTTCGGACAGTCACACAGAACATGCCGAATCGTTTCTTCGTCGCCGCAGTGTTCCATATTTTCGAATTTCATGCATAGGTATATTTCATGCATAGGTATATGTACGTTCATATCAAGGATATGGAATGTTACACAACGCAATTTATTTCTTTTCGTTTCACAGTTGTTATGTTGATTTTAGGGCGGTCAGCGGCTATCAATTAGGCACATATATTCCTTCTGTAAAGTTAGAAGAGTGTCGCGGCAACGTAAATGTTGGAATTGAAGGTGTGTTAATGCTGACGACTTCCGCAAACCACCATTTCCTGAGAGCCCCCCTTAGTGCGGGCATGCGCTATGTTCGAGGCCTATCTACATGACCATGGGTGCCACCATTGTGTAGTTGGCACTGTTTCCTCCTTGGGTATGGGAATGAAGGACAGTTGCCTGGAAGGAAGACAGGGCAACTGTCTAAAACATAATTCCTATGTGATGCACGCATTTCTTCTTCCGCTGTTGTATTGCTCTTTCTAGCCCCATAAACACATGCAAAGGATCACTCGTTACATAATAGGGTGTGGAAAATAGCTACGCTAATCACACAGGAATTGTTAGTACAGTCATTGTATGTCGAAATGTCGATGGCTTCATTTAGCATATGGCGACGCACACCGGGTGAACGGACGACATGAAACAAGCAAGACATTCACAAGTGACGTTTCACAAGTTCACAAGTGACGATCTTCAAGTGACGTTTATTGTGGAACGAAGCCACTAAAGTACGCACTTTTCAACGCACGCGTTTTTGACGCTTGGCAGGAGCATAACACAGTGATTGATTACAAAACGCACGATGTTATTCTGAATCAAACTCTCGTATGAGTCATTCAATGACAAATGTCCCAGCTATCTCGGCGACCATCTCCAATGTATTCGAAAAACATCGTGCTGGTATACTCCATTGGGAAGAGTGCATTGCTAGAATATTTTGGAGCCAAAAATTTGTGGTGACGTGCGCGCCTTCCGAATTTAGCAGAATATCGTTTGAGTCGTCTTAGTCAGAAAATTTATAAAAAAATAAAGGCTTTTCTTTTTCAGATATGGCAATCCATGGTAAACTCATATCTTCCTTCCTCTCAGAAATTTCTACCGCTTTTATGATTTTCCTTGAGAACGTACTTTTTTCCTTCATAAACCAGCTTCGCTCCTGCAAACACAGGCACGCAGCCGCAACCACCATAGCTTCTCTAAGAGGCCGCTACATGCCGTGGTGGTCTATGGTTATGGTGCTCGACTGCTGACCCGACGGTCGCGAGATCGATTGCCGGCCGCGGCTGCCATATTTCAATGGAGGCGAAATGCTAGAAGCCTCTGTACCTAGCTTTATGTGCGCGTTAAAGAACACCTGAGGGTAATAATTTCCGGAGCCGCGCACTGCGGTTTGCCTAATATTAATATAGTGGTTTTGGAACGTGAAACCCCGACAATTATATTACTAAGAAGACCCTAATACCACTGCTGTAAGAAGGATGATGGCTACCTTGCCTTACATTGCTGGGATTTTCGCTGCGTGCCTGCGTTGGAAGAAACGAAAGTGGTGAGCAAGCAAAAAATAGTTAGCGCGGAAATTTGTAGAAGCGGCAGAGATTTCTGAAAAGAAAGAAAATTTCAGAAATTATCTATAGCTTGCACTAAATGTGAAAGAAATGCCTTAAGTACAAATGCATGGCAGTGCTAGATATTCTTTTTGTTTTGCTTCTTGTTGTTGCTGCTTTCGCATATGTGTCATTCCACGCCAAATGTCTCAGCCATGTTGGCGACCACCTGGATTGTATTCGAAAAAAATGTGTGGATTTACTCTTTGTTAGCCTCCCGGTTTCTGCTCTGTAGGTGAGTACCGGTAAGATGCAGCTGTCACATACCTTGCTCTTGAGTGACACTTTTGTACGACACCATAAAGTGGTATTCCTGAAGGCGAAGCGCCCAACGTGCGAGGCGACTAGAGGGATCACGCAAACCGACTAGCGAACATAAGGAATGATGATCGGTAATTATCTTGAATGGTCCTCCGTAAAGATAGCACCAGATCTTCTGATGAGCGAAAGCAGCTGCCAGCCATTCCTGTTCAATAGCCGTATAACTGCGTTCAGATTTGTTCAGGCAGCGGCTGGCATATGCGACATGCTGTGCGCCGCTGTGACGTTGTACAAGCACCACTTCTATACCAATTCTACTACCGTCAGTGTGAACCTGAGGCAGGCAAGCTGGATTAAACTTCCGGAACAGTGGTGTTGACGTTGGTATAAACTTATTTGTGGGGATGAGGCGACACGCCATGGTGTCCAGCCGGAGGCCGCATCCTGTCGCAGGACACTTGTCAGCGAGTATACAATTTCGGCAAACCGGGCAATAAGAGGACGAAAATACAAAATAACGCCGATAAATAATCGAAGTTCTCCTGCTGACTGTGGTGGTTTGAAGGAGCCGACTGCTTCAGTCTTACGAGCATCGGGCCGGACGCCATTCTTGTCGACTAGTGCGCCAGAACCATTTGGCGTTCGCGAAAACGACATTCCATTCAATTTAGAACTAGTACAGCTTTCTCAATGCACTCGACAACAAGGTTGAAGCGGTTGTCATGTTATTCAAACGTACGGCCAAAGATTGCAACATCACCAAGGTAACACATGCATATCTCTCACTGTAGACCATGTGGTACTGTACCCATACATCTTTCAAAAGTTGCAAGAGCATTATAAAGACCAAAAGGCACGATGTCGAATTCGAATAGGCCATCTGAAGCCACAAAAGCAGCCTTTTTATTGTCTTCGGGGTCCATAGGTATTTTTTTGCACATGCCCCGATTGCAAATCAAGTACCAGGAAATAAGAAGCAGCGTTGAGCCAGTCAGTGACGTCTTCAATTAGCGGTAGAGGGTAGACATCCTTCTTGGTCACTGCGTTTAGACGCCTTTAATGCACGCAGAGAGAAGCAGCGTGTAAGAAATAATGACGTCGTAAATTCGCGGTAGCGGATAGACAACTATCTTGGTCACTGCGTTTAGATGCCAGTAATCCACGCAGAATCTGCAGGAGCCATCTTTATTTTTTTCGAACCGAGATCCATGGTGCTGCCGATGGGCTAGACGACTCTTTGATGACACCTAAGTCCCCATATTCTCCTTTACTTGTTCGACAATAACTTTGCGGTTCGGAGGATGGCACTCGGTAGGGCTTCTGACAAATGGGGTTTACTAAGCGGTGTTTATTCTGTGGCGAACCCGGGGCTATGGTAACTGAAGTGGTGCGTCTCCATGTGTAATGTAGATTGCAGAAACATGCCGGTAAAGGACCTGTACCAGCACTTGCCATGCAATTGTACAGAGGCCCTTGCTGATCGTACCGAGCTCTTCAGGACGGCGATAATCGTAAGGGAAGAAAGATGTGGAGAGGATCGCAATTAGTGCCTGTATTAAGCTGTATTATGCTTCATCGAAGAGAGCGACCTTTATAGCTCGAGGAAGTACAGCAGGCGTGGATGAACAGTTCAGCGCCCAGAACGTTGCGACACCTTTTGTCATGCACAGCAGGGCACAAGTATGTTCTTTTTCACACAGTTTATGCTGAGAGGCCTAACTACAAGTTCAACAGAAGCTGCATCAATGGCTGTCGAATAGACATGACTAGGTGTCGGGCACCATGATGGTGCAATCACTTCATCAATCACACTGATTGTGTTTCTGTCTACGCCACGTAGCTTCATTCGGAAAGTACGGGTGTAAATATTGTCTTATTTCGCCACTACCACAGTCGACGGAAGCGCCGTATTGTTCAAGAAAATCCATACTAAGAAGAATGGCGCGAACAAATAGAAAGAACAAGAAATTTCGACACAGACACTTCCCAGCCAACAAAACACTCACAGCGCAAATGTCAGGGGGATGAAGCCACTCGCCGACTACTCACGAAAGGTAATGGCGTCGTTCCAAAAAGCACAACCTTGTGGTCTAGATGGCTTTAGAAGGCGAGAATCATCACTTGCACAGTCGGCGCAGTATGAACTAATCCTATCGTTGGTATTCAACACATTCAATTTGTTTTGACCAATACAACAGGTAGATGTATACCTTGTAAAGACCGTCTCACCGTCCAATGGCAGCGAATGTTAATTTCCCGGCGGTGGAGGAGAAGAACGGGGCCTAGGGTTCGGCGAGCGATGGGGGCGGTTACGTGGCGGTGTCAAACTCCGTTTAGATGTTGGGGAATCACTGCGTCACGTGTAGTGGAAAAAACGGTCCCGTGGAATAAAATCGTTCGTCCGCAGGTCATATGAAGTAGCGGCTCCTAGTGCCGAGAACATCTGGGTGTCCTTGATTATTGGCGGCGTTGAAGACAGTAACGAGCAGCTACGGTCCTGCGGAACCGTAGTTGTAGCGGCAAGCAAGTTCGTTGGCGTGCGTGTGACGGGTCTCTGCTGCTCGCTGGAATCCGTTGTATCGGTCGTAAGTCGTGTCATGGTATAGTGTCGGTGCTGTTCTTGTCGTGGCCTGACGTAATCAGTCACAGGGTCTTGGGGAAAAACGCGGTTGTTATCGTTGTGGCCGAGCGTCATAAGGAGGGCCTCTATCGTAGAGACGTGGCTGTTGTCGAGGCGCGAGGTCATATTCATCAGTGCTCTTCGCCACTTGATACGAACATGAGGATTCAATGTTTGCCTCGAACTCACGTGGCAGTTGGGAGTGATGAGTTCCTGGGTGTGTGAATTGCGCGTAGAGGCCGAGTTCTTCGCGGACGATTTGTCGGGTTGTCGCTGCGAGGTCGAGCGACTGGTTGCTCTCTATACTTGCAACAGTCGTCACATTGACTAGCCTGCCAAACTTCGGCATGACGTGCCTCGTCTTAATTTTCGAAAGTGCGACAGTGCCGAATTGGAGCTGCGCTGGAAGTCAGGGTGTCTTCCGCGATGCGGAAACTGTAAACGTCCTTGGCCTTTACTTTTAGGATGTTCCTGACTTTGCCTTCCGCAGAAATTGCGGAGTCCACCATCCTACACAATTTTCTAACCGCCTCAATGTGATTCATGGAGAATTCGGCTCGCATTTACGCGCGCTGAATGAGCGTGCTTTCAGCCCTTTTCCTTTTCTCCATGGAGTCGGAGAAACACTCTTATTTCGGGAACACATTTGTCCCATGTCGTTAACGTTTCGTCGTGATTTTGATACCTTACTAACGCAGTAGGTGCTAGAAAGAGCACGACGTTCGAAAGCCGAGAAGTGGTATTTCGCTTGTTGGCTGCGTTCACTCGCTTGTAATAGATGAACTATTCTTCGACGTCTCTACCCGGTCTTCCAGCGAAGGGAGGCGTATTTTTCAGTTGTGGAGCAGAAGTGGTGGTTGGAGAAGTTGGGCGGGGATGGGCGGGCGGGGGGGGGGGCTTGTTCGCCAGCGTGGTTGAACATGTCAAACTCCAATGTTTTCGGTGAAAGTCTAGGAAGGCGACGGCTCCGTCGAAGGAATTGATGCTGAACCTCCGCCTGCGGGTGTTGATTACCAAGTGCCTTTTACTAGAGCAGTTGCATTGAGTAGTGATGAAATGGTTTTATTTACAGGAGGTGGATGATGGTGGTTGCGCACTTCGGCCTTCCAAAGCTCTTCGTGTTCCACTTCCAATCTTCTTCTTCTCTGCCTTTCGTATGTCCGTTACAATATCTTAAAATACTTTCCTAAGCATTTCAAAACGCTCCTTACTACCTTTAATGAGATAGGGTATGCCAGCCACATGTCCTTGGCTTCGAAAGAGGTTATTATACAAGGGTCCTCCACAAAACATAAGCTGTCACTTATGCGAAGTGTAAACAGAACATTTATAGTAAAAATAAGTGGGATGCAATACGATAGGAATGAATGCGGACCAGTTGTTCTTATTCATATTTCGCGAACTTCCTTAAAGCAGCAGTGCCTTCAAGTTAACGCAAGTCACGTTTTCCACGTCCACATGTAGTTATCGACCCCCTAGCAGCAATTTGCTACTGATAATGCAAAGGGGGGACGAACAAATATGTGTAATATTGATAATTAGGACCAGTATTGAAAGCGATACAAAACGGGTGCCAAGCTGTCACTGATTCCGTTAATGGGGATGGCAATTGTCGGGCTGATTCCAAGGGCGGACGAATCGGCCCCTCGAAACGCACCACGAAAGCGCGGACAATTTAGAGTTGGTCATTTTAGTGCGCCAGCGAACGAGAACTAAACGAACAGATCACGCGCTACAAATGCAATCTCATGCATTACAATTTATTCAAGAACAATTAAAGTCCTGAATGTTCAACAGCGTATCCAGTCCACAATTCTTCGACGGTACTTGAATGCTTCTCTTCCTGGAAACACTAACGCTAACTCCAGCGCTGACTGTCGTTGTTTCTTCCGTCGTCGTAACTTGTCACGGCTCATACGGTGTCGTCATCCGATTCTTCCAGATCGACGATCGACTGACCGGCCAACATCACAGACACGTCTTCTTTGGCTGACGGAGCCACAATGAGCATAATTTCACCATCTCTGGACCGACTGCTTCACTGGCTCGTCGGTGCACGCTTTCATCTCCTCTGCCCCGGGTTCCAGAAGCGTCGGGAGGGTTCTTCGGCAAGCAGCACAGCCAAAGCTAGGGAAAGTTCGAGATTTCTCTCGCAGGTTCTACTCACGGCGGCGTCGCTCGGTGTCGCGTTATGTTTTACCTCTAGATTATTCCAGGCTTTACCGCGCGTTTGATCTGGTTGTTTGCGGATCTGCCGCGGCTTCGAGTGGGCGAGGAGAAGCGTCGACGCGCTGGCGTCTTTTATTACTTGCTTCTCCGCCGTTCGCGCTTCTTGGGCGAGCGGCTGGGGCCGTGCTATCACACTGCCGTTTGAAAGTGGCCGCGCGTGCGATTTGTTGGCGCGCTCGGTTGTCACACACGCCTCCAATTTGCAACGCTGACAGAGCTGCAGCGCGGGCGCCTCCCGCGGTCACGTCCCTAATGGGCCCCACCTGTTCACGTGGCCACACAAAACAGTGACGCGAACTTCAGGTGGCACTTCGTCTGCTAAGCGCGCGCGTGTAGTCATGATTGGTCACCACCATTGTGGTCGCCGCCGTTATCAGCGTCAACATGTGATGGAAAAAAACACTGAGCAATGGGGAATCGCTGCAATTCGTGGAGTCGCGAATAATTTTCGCTTCAATCCTCTGCAAAGAAGCGATTCTGAAATGGACACGCTCCGACCAGCGGAAAGGAGGCACTTGGAAACGCACGCTTGAGCCATGCTGGCTGTGAAGGACCCAGAATAGGAAGAAACGTTGTGGACAGGAGAAGCACTCATACCCTGTCCACAAAAATAAGCAGTTCGTTGACTAACGACAACAAATGATTTATTCAACGATTTATTAAATGTCAAATACCTTCGCACTGCTTGAAATTCCATTCGCGTCTGCTGATGATTGCATTTCGCCGGAGTCTCCTTTTTTCACCGCCCACCCACAAACACACACACACGCTGTCGACGCTCTGCACGTCTCTTCCCCAGCCAAGCGTCCGTACTGGCGCTTCTCGTCCCTGTCGCCATCAAATTCCGAAGATCAGCACAGTCTCTGGGTGTGTAAGGCCAACGTTCAATGCATCGCGGAGACGCGTGGAGAGACGTAAATTGAATGCGCAGTCCTACCTGGAATCTTTTATAAACGAACGTTGGAGCTCTCCGCGACAAAGACATTCATTCTTGCGGTACTTGAAACGCCACTGGTGTAAGTTGGCACGACATGCTGGTAGGTGATGAAGTTGAGATCATCGCTCGCAGTTATTAAACGCGGACGAGCGCAGGACAAATCATTCGAAGCGGCTTGGCGAAACGCAGTATTCGAGACGAACCAACCCAAACAATCCAAGTCAAGCCACTGTCAGGCGTCGCTGCCAGTCGGCACCACGATGATAACACTAAGATCGTCGACGTTATCGTTACTAGCGCATCGTCACTCAGCGTCTGGGGCGTGGCCTGGGGTGCCCGCTGAACGCGTCATTGTACTGTCGATGTGGCAGGGTGCTGAACGCCCCGTTGTGCCTTGGTAAGCTGTTTGATGCCGAAATAAACAACTTCTGCGTAATGAAGGCAATACATGCTTCGCTCAAAAACCTTTGCCTACCAAGCTCTGGATTGACGGCCACATGTGAAGCTTCAAATGTTATGTCACTGCTCCTTGAAATGCCAGAATAAATCCCCACGCAGCATGTGCGTTGCCACAGAACATTAGGTCGTTAGTTTCTGAATTCCATTTACAACGCAAAAAACACATTTTGTCTCAAATATGGCAATCAACATTTTCAGTTATTGTTTATGGTACATAAACCAATTAAGCGGAATATGGAACATACGTTAAGGATAACTGAATGCCACAAATGAGCGCTTAAGCAAGCGCTCGCCGCTGCCTTCAAATGACAGCACGAAATGACGGCGCCAGCGGTAAGCCTCGACAGGGCGCGCGCATCAGAAAAACAATGGTAAAAGTGCGCCGAAAGCGCGCCCCCTCAAACACTCCGGAGAACACCGCCGCCGACAGCCAGCAGGCTCGAATAGAGTGCCTGCGAAAAGCGTGAAAAAATTGAGAATCGCGACACCTTTCCATGTCGGGCGAAGGCGCCGTCGCGGACGCCTCCGCAGCAACGAGACCAACACCAGGGAACTTTCTCGCTCTTTCGCCAAGTCTCCGTTGTGCTGTCAGCAGTTGAGTCATGTCGAAGATTTCGCGAACCCGAGCGCAACCCAAAGAAGTGCACGGCAACGGTAGGTTAGGGTTAGTCAGTGAAGGAATAAGTTGTGCTGTACAATGAAGTGTGTGCTCCAGTCGTGCAGATAAGATGTGTTTTTTTATGATATAATACCCTCAGTTGGTCTTGCAAGAAGTTCTGAGAAATGACGCTGTACGAGCAGTGAAGTTGTGAAGCCAGTGTCACCGAGCGGAGACGTGATCACCGACTGCCGAAGGGAACGACTGCTCAGCGCAGCAGCCTACGTGGAGGGATTCCTGAGCCGGTGAATGTGAAAACACTTGAGGTCTTCTCGAATAGTCTGGAGGGTTCGTGCTTGAGCGCAATTGATTCATTGTTCCAGGCCCGTAGCCAGGGTGGGGGGGCTAGGGGCCTGGCCTCCCAATATTTGGTGAAGTAGGTGTTTTCACCAAAAAGAATTATTGAAAATAGGTGTTTTTCTGAAATAGTCAAGGTTTTCAACAATTGCCCCCCTCCCCCGCCCGAAAAAAATTCCTGGCTGTGGGCCTGAATTATTGTTCCCACTTGTTGGTAAACTCACGTCAGTTGCATCGTGATTGATACCAGCCAAGCGTGAATTTCACTGTGTTGTTTGTACTGCCTTAATTGAGAACATATTTTGTTTGCGTTATGAACTCCTGGGTTTGACTCGGTCTTTGGACCACAACCGGCGTTCGCTGGCGCTAAAAGGACCTGCCCTTAAATTGTCCGCCGTTTCGTGGTGCGTTTCGGGGGGCCGATATATCAGCCCTTGGAATCTGCCCGGCGATTGCCTCTCCAGTAACGGCGTTATGTCATGCAGCAGCTGTTAAGCTAGTTTCTATTAGCCTTCTTTCAAGATATCTAAAGAACCCTGTATACGCGCACACATACGCACGAATACAGCACATAGTCAAGCAGCAGCGCCCTTCTCCCCACCCCCCTGCTCTTCACAGCCGTCCCGAAGCAAAAGTTACACGGTTCCTTATGCGTTTTCCCTAGAAGAATCGAATGCAAAATCCATCGTCTTCTTTTTTTTGTATTTTGAGTCAACAGTATTTCAGTCAACGGCTACTGTGCCTAACGCTGTTTTGCACTGGCTCCTGGATCAAAGGTATTGGAAGCTTTCTGCACCTCACGTGGTTTTGCAGCGCCTCTCGGATAGACACGCCCTTGACGAAGCGTCGGTGTCATTGATGAAGTCATCAAGTGGTGTCACGTTATGTTACATCATAGCGACTCAGGGGTGCAGGTAGAAACTTGTTCCGAGGGGCACGTCCTTGATATGAAGTGGTGGTCGGGCACGCAAGAGTGGTCCAGTGCCATTTTGTGCTTTGTATCTCATGGAAGAAAAAATTTCGGGGGGTGGGGGAGAGCACGTGCCTTGTGTGCGACCCCCTCGATACGCTACTGTAGTGACGCCATCACATGATCATGATATTTTGGTCCGTTCGTGTTGAATCCGACGACACCGTAGCCGACGGCCACTTTTCGTGCTTGATGAGGCACTTAAGGTTTTGCCGTAAAATCCTGGCTGCGTACTTGTTCCTCAGGCGGCACCAAATCCGCGCCACCGCACTGCACAAGCTGCAGTCCGCCTTTCAAGGCTTCTGAGATCCAGTGCTGGGCAGTATCGAAGATACATGTATCTTAGATACTATCTTAGATACTCTCTGGGTATCTTGTATCTGTATCGCGATACGTCTCGAAAGACGAGTATCTGTATCTGTATTTCCGATACATTCGATAATGTATCGTATATCTTAAGATACAAGATACTTCTATCGCAACACAATTGTGCGAAAAAATAGTCGCTAGCCAAGCTCCGCTTCTGGAGCTGGTACTGGTGCCACTAAGCCGTCTCTGAATACGTCTAAGGGCAGTGACGCAATTTTATTTTTCCGCCACAGTCCTCCAGTGAGGGCAGAAGATGAGGAAGACAAGCGCGCGGACGTCTACGCCCAGCCCACGTACCTTTTGGTTTGTCGATTTCTTTTCCTTTTAGTTGTGTCAATGCCACGACACTTGTTCTTAGCCACTGCCCTGCGCCGCGTACTCCACTGCGTGCAGCGCCTATCGCGCAAATTCTGATGTTGCTACAGTGTCGTTATTGAAGATTCTCTTGCTTCTTGCGTCTTGCCGTCTTGCTCCGTAACAAAATGCGATGCGTGCAAGAACGGTGTTGCTTTGTGTCTCGTGGATTTTACATATCAGCGATTTGAAGGATCTCGTAGATGTAAGTTTGACTTGCATGCAATGAATTAACTTATTTGCAAATAAGATTCTAACAACTTTAGCACCACTGGTGCTGATGCTAGATCTAATAGAGCAAGCGTTTACCTAACAGAAAACATCTTGGCGTACTATATTTTTCACTTGCTGCTACATTTATTCAAAGAATTTATGAAATCGTAATTTCATTATTAGGGAAAAGTGCTTTCTCAGCTGTCATTTTGCATCCGATACATTACCTATGTCTCTGTACTGGTTTTCCGGTCTGGTCACAGCAGTATGTCTTTTGTAACGTGCCCCCCAAATAAGATCTCTGCTTTATTCTTCTAACTGTCTGCTTTATATTTCTGCTACTGTTTGCACATTTACACGTTGCCAAGGCGATTTTGATGACAAATATATAATTATGTGGGCGTCCCTTGAGTTACATTACAAAACATTCTGCTTACCGCTTAGGAAAACAGCGAAACTGAGTTTGCATTATAATAATGGAAATTATTACGAGCCATCTTAAAGATGTTAGGAAGGGGATTCGAGACACGTCGTTTTACTGAATGCTCCGTTTTACTCATGAGCGTACCAACGAGCCGTTTCAGGCAATTTCCCATAGGCACTGAATTTTCTATTGTCTCGGAATCAGCCTTGCGGATCCTGCGAAATAAGGAGGTACAACAACACACAATCGTCTGGTTCCCAGCTCACACGGGACAGATCAAGGGCGCTCCGTCCAACCTCAACAAGAAGGCCCATAGAGCTGCGCGAGGAGTCGTCGACCGCGTAGCTACTGAACGGCATGACGATAAGGTTGTTGACAACAAAGATCCCCCAACGACGTACAATGAACTTTGCAAGAACTTTTATCTGAGGAGGCGAAAGTATCCGCCACCGCACAGTAAACTGAACAGGCCTCAGGCATTGACGCTCAGACTCCTGCAGGTCGGGGCATATCCCAGTCCCGCACTCTTGCACAAAATTTACCCAGAAATTCAGACGTCAAACACGTGCGCGCTTTGCTCAGACTTTGCCAGCTTAGATCATATGCTCTGGCGGTGCCCTGCGTTACGGGTTCAAAACGTTTCATCGTCAAAGTAGGATGCCGCGCTACGCAGTACGGATTTCAGGACGCAGCTATGGGCAGTCCAACGGGCCCGCGACTTGGCGGACAGGTTAGGCCTATCTGTCCCGACGTGGGAGCGGCCCGCTACGGGCTAGTTCACGCCCCGACGGACCTAAATAAAGTTTTTCCATACCATAATAGGTAAGTTGACGATAGTTCATGCTCATAGCTATAAAGGGCGCCGTCTGTATTGTGTTTCTGTACTCATTCAATGTGTATGTTTGATACAGAGACACCTCTCTATTTTACTTATATTAGTTTTCCTGTTTTAGGCCTTCTTAAATATTTTCCGCATTACTAATCGCCACCTAATGGGAGCCATAAGCGCCAGTAGCGCGAATAGCGGCGGTGTCCTGCGACGCTTTTTTGTGTGTGTGCAACTATACAATACGTCTGAGACGTTTCTCTGTTGCATATGTTCTCTCGTTGAAGAAAAATTGCTAAAAGATTGCACAGTGAGTATATCGACAAAGAATCCTTTACGCCAGCAGGTAAGTAGAACATGAAAATTCATTGCAGTTTTACGTCATCTACGTATTCACCAGGAGCCTCAAACTGAGCTTATAGCCAGCGGGCCGCAGTGGCGAAATTTAGTTGCAAGGGCCGGGACAGTGAAGATGGTGGGAGAGAGTTTGAACAAAATGACGTTGCCATTCAAAAGGAAGCCTTTTCCATGTCTCATATATAGGTAATTCCTGAGGGATTTGGAATCAGGATTCGAGAAACATCGATACCGATGTACACAACGAGTGAATTCTAGACGAGGATTCTGAAATATAGAGTTTTTGTTCCACGGTTATGTTTCAGCACATGGTGACCACATGTTCCTCACTAAAGGAATGCTTGAGACCTGTCATGCCTGTGTAGCTCACGAACATACTTATTTAGAAAATAAAAACAAATGGGACGTAGACGGTCATGTGTGCGGGCCGGGCCGCTAGCGAAAGGTCTCGAACCCCTAGTATACACCATGCGACCCCCCCCCCCCCAAAAAAAAAAAATCACTACCAGCGTTGTTGCGGCTGTACACCTGTCCGGATCATGGAGGAAGGAATACTAAGAAGAGGCCCTATCGTATTTCAATGCATTGCGAAAAGTGTGGCGGAAGTGACGTCAGATTTATGGGGAAACAAACCGGTATGGGGCAAACAAAACAGCAGACGCCTCGCGGCGTGCTCTCTGCGGTGATTAGCTTCTGCGCAGATTTGTAGTCCCGGCGTAAACTTAGCGCGTATTGTGCGGTTCGCACGCAGTAAAATGTTGCAAACAGACGTTTACCAGGCTGTTCGTGCGTGGCAGGCCCGAGCGCTGCGTGCTGAAACTCTTCGTGGAACGTTTTTGTGCAACAGTACAGAATACCGGTACGTGCCGTGATCAAAAACGTTCAGCCCCTGCATCATCGTATTCGAACTCACCTAGCAGTGACTTACGCGTCCTGCTGGGCGTTAGGCCTTCCTTTTCTCGTAGCCCGATTTCCCGATCTGTTGCCGGATTAGCGGTTCTGTGTTCGTGTATATGGAGTGAGCGTAGTAGCTATTCAGCGCAACGCCAACCTATAGTTGACGTAACTTCACGTCGAAAAGAGGACACCGCTGTATTGTATACGCGATCGTGCATTAAAGTTTGTAATTCCAATACGCACACAACAAGCACGCAGCGAGCGCACACCGCAGAATATATACATCACGTAGTCCGATAACAACAACATAAGTTTATTGCCCTTTCGTTGAACGACACAGCCTCTAAAAACGTACGATGCCTTCGGCGCATGTTATGCACGGCGCGTCAGACGCCAAAAACAAAAGTTCACGTGTGTTCTGAGTTGACACAATGAGTAAGAAGCAACAGAGCGCACATCCGAGAGCTTCGCATGCAAATACCATGCATTAGTGATCAGCAATGAAGCGAACGTGTACGTACACATGAAAAGTGACACCCGGTACTTTCCGCAGTGCACGCGATTTGCACCGGGTATACGCAACCATACGCAACAGCTGGGCATTGCGTAGCTTTCCTAAAGAACACACACAGGGAGCAGCATGCGTGAATCGACTGCGCCGCGGCCGCGGTGCCTTGCACGGTGAAACAAAAAAAAAAGGCTCAAATCGCGCATGCGCTTGCAAAAGACACGGCGGAAATCGCGAAATGTTTCGTGGCTCCTTCGCTAGGAGGCGATGCGGGTGTTTGCGACGTGGAGGCTTCACGAATGTGACGTCAGGGCCTCTCCTTATTTTTCCTTCTCCATGGTCCGGATATACGGTATTGTGCAACTGTCTTTTACGGACAAAGTACAAGTCCACACCGGTATTTGCGTCCTCGTGCGAAGACTTCTTATAGAATTTATTGTGATTATATGGCAACCCGCTATAGCTGGTCGGCAAGCAAGAACCGCTGTCAGCGAAGAAGCTAAAACAAACCCCAATAAGTTGTTTTTGAAGGAAACTAATGTCCTTTGAGCAAGAAGGGCAAAACTTTTGAGATACTAACAGACATTTCATTCAAGTGAAACAAAATAGGTCACAGTTAAGAAATTTTCAAGAAGGCATTTTCGTGCATAGGACGCGTTTGCTGCTACATTATATGGATCTATAATAGCAAATTTGAGAATGTATCGAAGTATCTTAAGGTACAATTGCCAAGTATCGTATCGGATACAATTATTGCGGCAGTATCTTGTATCTGTATCTCCAATACTTCTTGCTGGAGTATCTTGTATCGTATCGCGATACAATTTCAAAGTATCTTTTGCCCAGCCCTGCTGAGATCGATCGCCCATTGCCGGCAGAATTCGTCACCAGTGTGAAAACGCTGGCGCTCTGGAGCTGCGAGGCTGTGTCGAATAAAGAATAAAAAAGGAGTATAATGACGCAGCAGCATTCTTGGCAACATCTGAAAGGAGTTGCCTTCCATATTCTCCATAATGTGCCTGATCGCATCTTGCTCCGACCCTGCTGGATTAACAGCTCTGTAGAGGTCCGGTATATCTGCGATGTAGCTGGTACAAGCCTCACTCGGTTGCTGTGCTCGCTGGCGGAAACGTTCGGCACGGAGCTTTGCGTAAAGCGACTCAACCAAGTTCGTCAGTGAACTGAGGGCGCCATGCAGATCAGCTGGAAATTTCGGAGGCATGATTGTGGAACTAGCAGGGGGTCGGCGTCAGCAAGGTGAAATATGTAGTCTGGAAAGTTTTACAGCGAAAGCTGTTATGAGATCATTTCACCGACCGTTTTTGGCGCCGTAGTTGTCCGCCGCCGCCGCCGCCGCGCCGCCGCCGCCCGGTGTCCGTAACCAGTTATCGCTCGAAATAAGAAAAAAAACTAAATAAGAAAAAAATTCCAGGATGGAATGAGGTTCGAACCTGGGTCCTCTGCGTGGGAGCCCAGTATTCAACCTCTGAGCCATGCCGGTGCTTGAAATTGCTTTGCTAAAGGTCCTATACAGGCTTCATGTCGGGAAGGAACACATTAGCATATGCAATATAGCGTGGTAGAAGAGTAAAATAGCACCGAGCGTAGCACAACGCGAATTTTGTAACCAGGCGTCACTCAATTGCGAATTGGCGCAACGGCGAGGTTGTTGAATGCTTCCAACCCATTACAAAGGACCCTGCATAATTCTTCAACTTCAGGCACGCATCAACAAAGTCGCATAATGCCTTACATGGGTTTAGCAGGTACCAACGCTCTCCGTAGAATGACAAAAAATGGCAGAGTGCTGCTGGCCTACTTCTCAAAAAACACACTCCTCTGGGTCTCAGTAAAAATTACAATGATTTATAGCGTAGTGGGTTCCTCGCAAAGGTCACTTGTATTGGTGCCAAGGAGGCCCATAGCGTATGATCCATTTCTCGGGGTCTCAGTAAAGTTCTTCGCTCCCCCCCCCCCCCCCGTCTCTTTCCCACGTCCAACGTATGTTTATCAGCATGACGGGAGAGGGGAAATAGGACCGGGCGTCACCCAATGCAAATTACATAACTGGTGGGCCGTTTAAAGATTCCAACCCATTACAAAGGGCTGAGCCATATTCTTCATCGTCATCAGTCGTCGCGTGAACAAAGTGCACATAATGCCTTACAGACCGTGTAGCTGGTGCCTCACTTCTCCGCGAATGACGAATTATGGCTTAGTAGGTGCTTCCAACTTCACAGAAATTGTGATTTATGGCGTAGTGGTACCTTTCTAGTGTACTTGTATTGTAGCCCCAAGAGAGCTTAACGGGCTCTAGAAACGCCGCTCTTCCAGCTTCGCTGTGACTGTGCTGCGGTTTTAGCGCAGGCCTGGCGTTTTTTTCTGAAGTACTGTGGCTATTCAAAAAGTCAGTTCATCTGATTTTTACGGTGCGGCTGTCTGTGAAGATGACGGTCTGTCTGGTCGTCCTACTGTTCGTAGGGTGCACACTCTCGTATCAGGCCGCCAAGACCACTCGTGTATCAGGCCCAGGTGCTGATCGCGAATTGCCGACGAAAGTGCGAGTGCTGCTCTGATAAAGCATGCCGTCCAAGTTGAGTGTGAACGAAAAGTAGGTGCACTTCACACGCTGGAGGCGTCGGTCTCAGCGTCCAACGGTTATGCAAGAGTGACACAGCTTTCTTACGAGGAGTTGAATACCCAGAAAACTCCGCCGATTGAACTAAAGCTTGCCTTCTGGGAATAATTACGGAAAATCACTTAGAACGGCGCAGCAAGCAACCTGAGTCTTTTTAAATCACAGGATGATTGCAATTGTATTTCTGAGTGTTTCACTAGTGGTAAAAGGGGAGCTCCGTCACTTATTCTCTGTGTGGTGCGCCAGCTTCTTACCCTTGCACTTCCTCCGCCACCTCCCCGAGGGAGACTGACCGGTTCTTAACTGCGGAAATCAGCGTGTTGATTGTCCCAGTGAACAGACGCTGGAGGTAACTGCCGAAATCGGACGCGTGAAGCGTGCCGGCCGAAGCGAAGCGTGCGGAACAGTAGAGAAGAAGGAGGCAGGCAATAGGGACCCTGTCCTATGTCAGCACCTCAGTTCCAATCGTTGCTTGCCTACCTTCTTTCCTGCCCCTATGCGCCGACGAAGCACCGAGAACATTGTGCCCGTGGACAACGCTAACGTAATCGGGAAATGCTGAATAAATGTTGTTGTGTTAGTACTGTCTGTGTGTCGAGATGCGCGCATCGGGCGCCTCCGAAGGCGAAAGAGCACCAAGGTGTGTGTGCGCGCGCTGGGACGTTATAGTATGTTACAGTCTAGAAATAAATATAACCTCCAAATTTAAGTGAATGACACAAATCAAAATTTCAGTGAATGATAGAAATCTATACTACTGGGAAGCTGGCCATCGGTATAATTATATTCATGCATAATATTGTGGGGTTCATGTGTAAAAAAACAGGTTATTTGTAATATTACATAAAACCTGTGTATGGTTGTCTCAGTGTATGATACGTAAAATTGGCTGCACTGTTTTCTTAATGATACTAAACACCGCTTTGCTGTTTCCTGTGTAGGGGGCGCCGAGTGGACTCAATCTGTTTGTGGAGCTTCTTCCTTGATCTCAGAAGTTTCGAAACGCAAATTCGCTCCCTCTGGTATATATATATATATATATATATATTATATATATATATATATATATATATATATATATATATATATATATTATTGAGAACTAACTACAATAATGCCACGGAAAGTATAGGGGATGTTTTTCAGTAGCCAATGTAAGGTAAATTGAAGAAAGAAAAGTGGACGAAAAGATAGCTTGCCGCGGGCAGGGACCGAACCTGCGACCTTCGAATAACACGTCCGATGCTCTACCAACTGAGCTACCGCGGCGGCGATCCCCCCGTCCACTTTATAAGGTATGTATGTACATTTTTAAACGTGGGAGCGTCAGTCAGCGCCGCCAGTAGCCATGACGGCGAGTGTGGAACACTCTTTTTCTGCCTGTTGGCGTCACGTAGCACGTGAACTTATTACGAGCTGGCAGCTGACCAATAATCCCTCGCATACTACCTGAAAGCATCAAGTCTGCCAGAACGAGGCCCTCGCTATGAATGAAGGAAAGAAGTGTTAATTTCAAGGGCTCGTTCAAGAGCCCTTGAAATTAACACTTCTTTCCTTCATATATACACACACATATATATATATATATATATATATATATATATAATATATATATATATATATATTATATATATATATATATATATATATATAGATAAAGCACGAGGTTTACTATATACATAGTAAACGAAAAACGAACAAGTTAATACGCCACTGGCTGCCCTCTAAAAACCCGATGAGGCAAAAGTAGTTCTTCATTCGCGTTTTTAAGTGATGCTCCCCGTAGCGATCTCACGGACGAACATTTCAGCATAGAGCAATGTGTGGTGACCACTTCTAAATAAAGAAATGAAAATCTTTGCACCTGTGCCTCAAGGTGGTTCCACTCTGGAGGCGACGTTTCCAGCCTACTTACGATGGCTAGCTACTTCCCTAGTTTCGGGGATCTTGAGAAGTTCTTCCAAGGTCAGTTTAGGAGGAAGCTCTCAAGAGCGATTTTATGGAGGGGGATAAACCCTCGAATCACCACAAAATGTGACTTTGCTTAGCCTTAACTTCCCCTACAACTTTTGAGGAGTTGAATACTCCATTGGTAAAATGGCTAGTCTTTGTGGACTGTTCTAGCTGCGAATTTGTATATATAAGGAAGGTTTCTGCTGATATGCCAAATGCGCAGCGACGGTCCGAAGTGTTTTCGTGGAAGTATATTTGTCTAGCTCCTTTTTGTCAGATTTTCGTGATCAATTACAATTTGTATTACTTAGAAAACACCCAAACAAGTTTCGATCACTGATTCTTTCACTCGAAATGGCTAACAGTCTACGTTGACAATTTGGATATATGATGCTGTCCGGCAGTGTAACTGTTCCGCAGATGGTACAGAAGATGTTCTGCGGTTGCATGAGGGCTGCAAAGGAGCCGAGGAAACCCCACACAACATATCAGACAAGTGAAGTGTGCTAGGTGAAAGTAAGTAAGTAACAGTAGTAAGCGCTCTTAGAGGAATAAATTATTGCTACTGCCGAGTGCTTGACGAAACTAGCCTCTTCAAGTTGCTGATTGATTCAGAGAAAAGTTCTCGCAAAGCTAGTCTTCGATTTCTACATCGAGCGCGGGCTTCAGGAGGTGATAATACGATTCATCACATTTATTGTGACGAAAGGTGGATATTGTATATGAAATCTGAATCCGTGGTCCAGCCATTTAACGCACAGGCGTATTTCAGAACAGGGCCCCAAGCAGGCGGACCTCACATCATCATCGAAGCGTCTACCTTGACTCCTTCTAGGGTTCAGCTTATTGACGCGTTTAGAGTTGACTCCAACAATATCACTAGTTGTCGATGCTGGTGTGTGTTTGCTCTTGAATACCCAGTATCTGCTTAGCAAACATGTCCGGCGTGAAACTTGACTATCGTCCCGCGATCATGGCTGCTTCTGTGTCACTGCTCGATATCCAGTGTCCTTAAAGTAAGTTTCACTGATTGCTAGAATCAATGTTTTCGAGCGTCGTGAGACCACTGGAAAAAAGACTTGAAAGTCTTGAGTACTGTCGCCGTCGCGCATGTCCACCGCAGCATGGCCGTCCTAATTGTCGCGCTCAAACGTAAGGTGACCACCACTGTTGCGGGATACACTGAAGGCCACACGCATAATTCTTCGGTGTGAGAGAGTACCGTTCTCTAGGCTGCTGTCGTAGTGGATTCGTGGTCAATGTGCTCGGATGCTGACCTGAAAGACGCGGTTCCGATGCCGGCCGCGGCCGTCGCATTTATATGGAGACGACATGCTACAGGCCCGCGTACTGTGCGATGTACGTGCAAGTGAAAGAACACCAGGTGGTAAAAATTATCCGAAGCTCCCCACTACACCTTCCTATAACCTGAGTTGCTTTAGGACCGTAAACCCTATAAACATAGGCGTGTGCAGGGTTGCCCATCAGGGGGTGGGGGGCAAAGGTTCATCGCGGCGCCCCCCACCCTACTAAGTCAATGGATGGGGCAGAGTTTGCGCCCCCCCCCCCCTCTTAGTGGTCTAGAAGGGTCAACGTACGCGGCAGTTTTGTGTCCCCCCCATATTAGGTGATAAGGGGAGCGGCCGCCCCCCCCCCCCCCCCCCACCCCCCCCCCTTCCTGTGCGCCGCATATGCCTATAAACAAACCAAACAACTCTACCATCACGTAATGGTTGGATTTATTTGATTTAGTACTATCACTGCTCTTAAGAATACTCATACATCGGACGCCTCTTCTTCTCTTTCAATTGCTGCTGATAACTTCATGAGCTCCATCTCACGGTAGTGTTACAAGCGATACAATGTAATGGATATTTTCGAATTTCAAGTATAGGTATATGTACTTTCATATCAAGGATATGGAATGTTACACAACGCAATTTATTTCTGTTCGCTTCACAGTTATGTTGATTTTAGGGCGGTCAGCGTCTATTAATTAGCACTATATTCCTTCTGTAAGTTAGAAGAGTG
>NC_051178.1:50899996-50927683 GCF_013339695.2 Rhipicephalus sanguineus | reverse complement strand
GAGGTCGCGAGATCAATTCCCGGTCCCGACGGCCTATTTCCATGGAGGCGAAATGCTAGAAGCCGCTGTAACCTTTAAGTGCACGTTTTAAACTTTAGGTGCACTTTAAAGAAGAACAGAAGGGTAAAATTGCCGGAGCCACCCACGCCGTGTCCCGCATAAGTAATATAGTGGTTTTGGACACGTAAATCCCAACAATTATATTACTAGAAGATCCTAATACCACTGCTGTAAGAGGATGATGGCTACCTTGCCTTACATTGCTCGGATTTTCGCTGCGTGCCTTTGTGTGGAAGAAACGGAAGTGGGTGAGCAGAGGAAAAAGTATAAAAGCATATGTGATCGCAAATAAAACCATTAGTGGCAGTTAGCGCTGTGTGTTGCGTTCCTCTTCTCTGTCCCTGTCGTGTGCGCTACGCCATACGAATTATGACTCCCAACCACTAGCCCGGCAACTGCCTTAGCGAAGGAAAAGTAGTTAAACACGGGGAAAATTATGGGAAGTGGCAGAGATTTCTGAAAGGAAGATTTCCTAAATTAACCGTAGGTTGCACTATATGTAAACAAAGCTTGAAGGTCCAAATTGCATTGCAGTGCTAGATATTCTTTCTTGTTTGCTTTTTGTTGTCGCTGCTTTTCTCATATGTGTCATTCCGCGACAAATGTCTCAGCCATATTGGCGACTACCTGGATTTCATTCGAAAAAACTGTGCGGATTTACTCTTTGTAAGCCTCCCGGTTTCTGCTCTATAGATGAGTACCGGTAAGATGCAGCTGTTATATACCTTCATCTTGATAAAACTCTTGTACGACGCCATAAGGTCGTATTGGTGAAGGCGCAGCGCCCAACGTGCGAGGCGACCAGAGGGATCACGCAAACCAACCAGCCCACATAGGATGATGGCCCGGTAATTACCTTGAATGGTCTTCCGTAAAGACAACACCAGATCCTCTGTACAGCGAAAACAGCTGCCAGCCATTGCTGTTCCATAGCCGTATAATTACGTTCAGATTTGTTCAGGCAGTGGCTGGCATACGCGACATGCAGTGCGCCGCTGTGACGTTGTACAAGAGCCGCTCCTATAACAATTCCACGAGCGGTCAGTGTGAACCTGAGGCAGGCATGATAGATTGAGTTCCTCAACAGTGTGTTGACTGTTAGTAATAAACCTATTTTGTGGGGATGAGGCTTCACCACTGTAGTGTCCAGCTGAAGGCCGCATCCTGTCGCAGTATACTTGTCTGCGTAGTATACATTTCGGCAAACCGGGGAATAAGAGGACAAAAATACCCAAGGAAGGACGATGAATAAGCTAAGTTCTCCTGCTGACTACGGTGGTATGAAGGAGCTGACTGCTTCAATCTTACGAGGAATGGGTCGGACAGCCATTCTTGTCGACACAATGCCTCAGAACTATTTGGCGTTCGCGAAAACGACATTCCTTTCAATTATAGAATCAGTCCAGCTAACTCGATGCACTCGACAACACGGCTGAGGTGGTTGTCATGTCAAAACATACGGCCAAATATTGCAACAACGTCAAGGAAACACATGCATATCTCTCACCGTAGACCACAGTGGTACTGTACACATAAATCTTTGAAAGGGTGCAGGAGCATATACAAGACCAAAAGGCACGACGTTAAATTCGAATAGGCCATCTGTAGCCACGAAAGCAGCCTTATTCATTGCCTTCAGGTTCCATAGGTATTTTTTGCCCATGCCGCGATCGCAAATCAAATGCCAATATATAAGAAGTAGCGTGTAACCAATCAATGACGGTCATCAATTAGCAGTAGAGGATAGACATCCTTCTTGATCACTTGCGTTTAGACGCCTTTATTGCACGCAGAGAGAACCAGCGTGTAAGCATTTAATGGCCTTCGGAAAGTCGCGGTAGCGAGTCGACATCTTTTCTAGGTCATATGCGTTAGACGCCTGTAATCCGCGCAAAATCTGCAGGAGTCCATCTTTTTTTAAAAACGAAAGTGTTTATGCCGGGGTTTCACCACGGCTCAACTGACGTATTTCCGTCACGGATACGACGCTGTAAAATACAAAGACTGACAGTGGGCAAAGAAAAAGTTACGTCAGCGGGAATCGAACACACGACCGCCTAGCTCCCAGCGCGCAGCGCGAAACGATTCGGCCACGGACGGCACGTTCTTCGCAATGCTAACGGCGAGCTATTTATATACACCATTTGCCGGTGGCTCTACTCAGAGATCTGTGTTACAGCGTGTTTTCGTTATCACTAGAGAGATGGCACGAAGGGCTCGATGAGCGCGCTTGATAGGTCGTCGCCGTTGCGACGAGCGCCCGCATCTACAGGGCGTGGTCGCTTGTGAGTGCGCTTATCTCGTGATCGCGGTGGTTTGTACGTCTCACGTTGAGAGCACGAAGGTCACTTGGCTGACTAGCGGCTGCTTTTGCGAAAGGAGCGCGGTGCTCACGCAGAAATAAGTTACAAATGTGACAGTTCGCTCTCATCCTGTGTATGCTCGTTCCGTGCGTCGTTTCTGCTTGAGCAGCGCGTTGCAAGTTTCGAGCTGTTTGCCGTTCTTCGCGTGACATTACAATTTGTTGCTGTAGCATTCATTCCTTCGCCCTTGGGGCGAAAGCTGTACAACAAACGCTCAACTACGTCTGTGAGACACGTTTCACTTTCGTGTATACGATTCCTATGGCAGAGGGATCAGCCATGTTTTTTTTCGACCAAGAATCCATGGGGCTGCCCATGGGCTAGACGCCTCTTGGATGACACCTAAGTGCCATAATCTACTTTACTTGTTCGGCAATAACTTTGCCATCGGAGGATGATACTCGGTAGGGCTTCTGACAGATGGGGCTTACTGATCCGCTGTTTATAGGCCTGACTGGCTGCCCAGGCGGCGCTGCGAAACACGGTGCTAAAGAGCGCCCCCTACGATAAGTTCTTTGGTTTCTAGTAGTGCAGGACTGGCGGGCCGCATGCAGCACTAAAGCTCAGATGCGCAAATGGAGCCGCCGCTTCGGTGTGTGCTGCGCTTTGGATCTCGCCAATTTCTGGCAGTGGCTGAGTTCTTCAGGCCAAAGCAAGCTGCGTAAAACGCAAGAGCTCGTCAACGTCAAGTATGTTTACGACGTGCAAGAGATTGAAGGAACCATTTCGGCGCGCTGCAGACTCGCAAGTGCAGCGGATCTCATACGACGTGAACTCGAGTTAAGTTTTAGGAGGCAATGCTCGCGCGATTAACGACAGTGCATAACGAAAAGATTGCTGTTAAGAAGCCGAAATCATTTGCATGACACGACGAAACGAATCAAGAAAGGGTCCAGTGACGAAGGCTAGCCGTCGGCGGCCCGAGTGAGCGCATTCGCGCCGTGTGCCATTTTCTGCTCGCATTCAGGTCGCAAACACACTTTTTCCACATGCACGGTCGTAATTTCAACATTTTCTTCTAGGGAATTCGTCAAATTCTGTCAGCGTGCGGTGGGCGGTCGAGAAGCGAAAAGGCGCGCAAGTGTTTACCACCGGTCGCTGGAAGCAGCCGGCTGTAAGTTGCCGGTAAAAATCGTAGGCCACATACGCAGGGTTGACTCATGCATCGTTTTTCTCGTTTCCCCACGAAATACCGGCGGCAGATCCTCGTGATCGCCGTCGGCAGCCACGGCGTGCCGTCTGGACTGCACACAGGGGAATATATACATATATCCCGTACGAAAAGTGATCATCACGTTGCGGTTGCAAATCACTTTTGTTCGCGTACTCACGTCACGCGTCGGACGGCACGTATCCCGCGGTTTCCGTCGCTCTCCACTTCGTACGCTTCAGGGGAACCGTAAAACCCCCACAGCAGATACTTACCCCCCCACTGTTCGAGGCAATTAACCACGCATAACGGCGGCGACCGCACTTCGGGACCGCGCGCTGCTCAGAGCCGTCGCCCGGACCACCTGCTTTCGGCACGGTTTGTTGAGCAGGGATCGCTCGTCAAACATGTCAGACTCTGCAGGCATAGCGGACAAGTTCCTGCGTACGTTTTAAGCTGCTTTTTGAGCCTTGAATACTAGGCGCAAAATTAAGTAAAAACGCTCAAAGCAACTGAGAACTTGCGTACTCGCCGGTCGGCGTCCATTTTTGACTACGCAAGGCAACTTCGGCGCACGCCACCAGGCTCCGCCACAGTACTCAAAACTCCAGCGCGTCACCCTATTATGTGGCGAACCCGGGACGATGATAATTGAAGTGGTGCATCTCCATGTGTAATGTAGACTGGAGAAATATGGCGGAAAAGGACCTGTACGAGTACTTGCCATGCAAATGTACAGAGGGCCTTGCTGATCGAACCAAGCTCTTCAGGACGGCTACTGTCGTAAGGGAGAGAAAGATGGGGAGAGTGACCGCAATTAGTGCCTGTATTAAGCTGTATGAGGCTTCATCGAAGAGAGCGTACCTTTATAGCTCGAGGAAGTACAGCAGGCGTGGATGAACAGTTCAGCGCCCACAACGTTGCGACACCTTTTGTCATGCACAGCAGGGCACAAGTATGTTCTTTTTCGCACAGTTTATGCTAAGAGGCCTAACTACAGTTCAACAGAAGCTGCATCATGGCTGTTGAAGGGCACGAACAGGTGTCAGGCACCATGATGGCGCAATCACTTCATCAGTCACACTGATTGTGTTTCTGTCTATACCACGTAGCTTCATTAGGAAAGTACCGGCATAAATAATGTCTTTAACGATATTTTGCCACTATCACAGTCGACGGAAGCGCCTTATTGTTCAAGAAAATCAATACTAAGAACGGAATGGTGCGAACAATAAGAAAGCACAAGAAATTCCGACACGAACTCTTCCCAGCCAACAAAACACTCACAGCGGAAATAACAAGGGGATAAAGCGACTCGGTGACTACTGACGAAAGGTAATGGCGTCGTTCCAAAAAGCACCACATTGTGGCCTTGATGGCTTTAGAAGGCGAGAATCATCACTTACACAGTCGGCGCAGTATTATCTAACGCTATCGTTGGTATTCAACACATTCACTTCGGTTCAACACATCAATTTGTTTTGAGCATTAGAACAGTAGATGTACAGGTCGGTCCACTGTTAAAGGGAACAATTGCGTTCAGGGCATGTCAGGATATCGCTCTCTTGCAACAGTACGTGGCTAGATTTACATAAGACTACTGGTGGTTGACAGTTCCCGACTCCCTTCGACAGACCAGTACCTGAACAAACAACGTTTCCACATCCACTTGGAATGAGGGGGCCAGCAAAATGAAGGGGGCTCATTCGGAGTGTCCCTTTAACAGTGGACCGACCTGTACGTCTTGTAAAGACCGTTTCGACCGTCCAAACGGCCGCATGATGCGAGTACCCAGCGGTGGGCAGAAGCATGGGGCCGAGGGTTCGGCGAGCGATGGGGACGGTTACATGGCGGTGTGAAACTCCGTTCAGATGCTGGGGAATCACTGCGCCTGGTGTAGTGCAAAAACAGTCCCGTGAATCAACGGTATTCCGCAGGTCATAGGAAATAGCGGCTTGTGGTTCCGAGTACATCGGTGGTCTCCTGATGCTGCGGCGTTTGTCGACAGTATCGAGCAACCACGTCCTGCGGAACCGTAGTTGTAGCGGCAAGCAAGTTCGTTGTCATGCGGTGACGGGTCTCTGCTGCTCGCTGGAGTCCGTTGTATCGGTCGTAAGTCGTGTCATGGTATAGTGTCAGTGCTGTTCTTGTTGCGACCTGCGTATCAGTCACAGGGTCTTAGGCAGAAAAACGCGGCTTGATATCCTTGTGGTCGAGCGTCATAAGTAGGGCCTGATAGTAGAGACAGGCTGCTACCGAGGCGCGAGGTTATAATCATCAGTGCCCTTCGCCACCTGATACAAACATGAGGATTCATCCTTGCCTCGAACTCAGGTGGCTAGGGTGGGAGTGATGCGTTCCTGGGTGTGTCAGTTGCGCGGAGAGGCGGAGTGGTCTTCGCGGACGATTTGTCGGGTTGTCGCTGCGAGGTCGAGGCGACTGGTTGCTCTCTATACTTGAAACTGTCGTCACATTGACTAGCCTGCCAAACGTCGGCATGACGTGCCTCTGTCTTAATTTAGAATGTGCGGTGCGACAGTGCCGAATGACATCTGAGGTGGAAGTTCAAGGTGTCTTCCTCGATTAGGAAACGTGTAAACGTCTAGGCTTAATTTTAGGATTGTGCCTTACTTGGTTTTCCACAGAAAGTGTGCAGAGTCTACCATCCTACACAGTTTTATAACCACCTCAATGTGGGTCGTGGCTGGTTTCGCCTGGCATTTGCGCGCGCTGTATGGGCGTGTTTTCAGCCCTTGTTATTTTCTCCCTGGAGTCGGGGACACACTCGTATTTTGGGGAACACATTTGTCCCATGGTCGTTAACGTGTTTCTCGTGATTGCTAACACAGTAGGTGTTAGAAAGAGCACGACGTTCGATAGCCGAGAAGTGGTATTTCGTTTGTTGGCTGCGTTCACTCGCTTGTGATAGATGAACCATTCCTCTACGTCTCTACCCGGTCTTCCAGCGAAGGGAGGCGTATTTTTCAGTTGTGGAGCATAACTGGTCGGTGGAGAAGTTGGCGGGTGGTGGGCGGGGGGGGGGGGGGGTTGTTCGCCAGCGTGGTTGAACATGTCATACTCCGATGTTTTCGGTGAAAGTCTAGCAAGGCGACGGCTCCGTCGAAGAAATTGATGCTGAACCTCCGCTTGCGGGTGTTGATTACCAAGTGCCTTTTACTACAGCTATTGCATTGAGTAGTGATGAAATGGTTTTACTTACAGGAGGTGGATGCGCACTTCGGCCTTCCAAAGCTCTTCGTGCTCCACTTCTAATCTTCTTCTCTGTCTTTTGTATGTCCGTTACAATATCTTAAAACACTTTCTCAAGCATTTCAAAACGCTCCTTACTACCTTCAATGCGATAGGGTATGCCAGCCACATGTCCTCGGCTTCGAAAGAGGTTATTATACAAGGGTCCTCCACAAAACAGAAGCTATCGCTTACGCGAAATGTAAACAGAACATTTATAGTAAAAATAAGTGGGATGCAATACGATAGGAATGAATGCGGACCAGTTGTTCTTATTCGTATTCCGCGAACTTCCTTAAAGCATCAGTGCCTTCAACCTAACGCAAGTCGCGTTTTCCGCGTCCACATGTAGTTATCGACCCCCTAGCAGCAATTCGCTTCTGATAATTCAAAGGGGGGACGAATAAATATGTGTAATATTGATTAGTGGGACCAGTATCGAAAGCGATACAGAACGGGTGCCAAGGTGTCACTGATCCCGTTAATGGGGATGGCAGTCGTCGGGCTGATTCCAAGGGCGGAAGTATCGGCCTCTCGAAACGCACCACGAAAAGCGAGGACAATTTAGAGTTCGTCCCTTTAGTGTGCCAGCGAACGCCGGTTGTGGTCCAAAGGCCGAGTCGGGGCCGAGAGTCGATAACACAAACGAAATATATTCTCAGTTAAGGCAGTACAACGTCACAAACACATGTACACTCGGCTGGTACCCGTTACAGCTTCACAATATAACTCAGATGGTGTTAACACAACGGGAACTAAACGAACAGATCACGCGCTACAAATGCAATCTGACGCATTACAACTTATTCAAGAGCAATTAAAGTCCTGAATGTTCAAGAGCGTATCGAGTCCACAATTCTTGGACGGTAGTTGAATGCTCCTCTTCCAGGAAACACTCACGCTAACACCAGCGCTGACTGCCGTTGTTACTTCCGTCGTCGTAACTTGTCACGGCTCACATGGTGTCGTCATCCGATTCTTCCACATCGGCGGTCGACTGACCGCACAACATCACAAACACGTCTTCTTTGGCTAACGGAACCACACTCAGCATAACTTCACCATCTCCGGACCGACTGCTTCACTGGCTCGTCGGTGCACGCTTTTATCTTTTATCCCCCGGGTTCCAGAAGCGTCGGGAGGGTTCTTAGGCTTGCAGCCTAGCCAAGGCGAGGGAAAGGTCGAGATTTCTCTCGCCGGTTCTACTCGCGGCGGCGTCGCTCGGCGTCGCGTCATGTTTTCCCTCTAGATTATTCCAGGCTTTACCGCGCGTATGATCTGGTTGTCAGCGGCTCTGCCGCGGCTTCGAGTGGGCGAGGAGAAGCGTCGGCGCGCTGGCGTCGTTTAATACTTGTTTTTCCGCCGTTTGCGCTTCTTGGGCGAGCGGCTGGGGCCGTGCTATCCGACTGCCGTTTGAAAGCGGCCGCGCGCGCGATTTGTTGGCGCGCTAGGTTGTCACACACGCCTCCAATTTGCAACGCTGACAGAGCTGCCGCGCGGGCGCCTCCCGCGGTCACGTCTCTAAAGGGCCCCACCTGTTCACGTGGCCACACAAAACGGTGACGCGAAGTTCAGGTGACACTTCATCTGCTAAGCGCGCACGTGTAGTCATGTCTTGTGTAGTCAGGCCTTGACCAAGCGGTGATGTATTTGACGAAGTTATGAAGAGACGTAAATTGGATGCGCAGTCCTTGCTGGAAGCTTTTATAAACGAACGTTGGAGCTCTCCGCGAGAAAGACATTCATTCTTGCGGTACTTAAAACGCCACTGATGTAAGTCGGCACGACATGCTGGTACGTGATGAAGTTGAGATCATCGCTCGCAGTTATTAAACGCGGACGAGCGCAGGACAAATCATTCGAAGCGGCTTGGCGAAACGCAGGATTCGAGACGAACCAACCCAAACAATCCAAGTCAAGCCACTGTCAGGCGTCGCTGCCAGTTGTTGCGACCGGCCCTTGGAGGCACCAGAGACTCCGGAGGAAGAGGCTGGAGTAAGGCAAACTTAACAGAGGTTTTATTTACATGGGCGAGCAGTTTGTTTGTACATGACGATTTCGTCCTACAGGACGAGGATTTCCTGTCTACATGACGATGATTGCCCGTCGAATGAGCCCGCGGGGCTCGTTTTAAAGGGTCTCTTTCCCCAGATCCCTATATGGGGGAATTTCTGCAAGTTGGGACGGTCCAATCGCGTCCCACACAAAACTAATGAGGGTGCCGCCCACACTCGCCCAGGTCAGCGTCGTCGACTGGGGCGTGGCCACAGCACTCTGCTGCTGTTGCACCAAAGGGTGTAACATGTGGTCCCCGCCATGTGAAGGCCGTAGGGCGATGGGTCCCACGCTCGGACACAAAAGGTCTGCAGCTCCGAAGCACCTTGTCGATCAAATAGGGGCTGGTTGTCATCCGCGCGGTCGCCGCTGTCTCGTCAAGGTAGATTTTGCGACAGGAAACCATTACGGTCGTCTCGGCGTACCAGGATGGGCCAGACCGCACGGCGCCTCACGTCCCATCTCGGGAGGCCACAAGTGTTGAAGATTGGGCGAGTTGGTTCGTCGTACTTGAAATGGTATAGCGCATTACGGGGAAGAAGAAACGGCCTAGCAGAAACGGCGTAGCGCTCTGTCCTCTTGTGTCGGTCTGCTAGGCCGTTTCTTCTTCCCCGTAATGCGCTATACCATTTCAATCTCGGGAGGACAATTCAAGCGCTTGAACCATTGTAAAGGCAAGCAGCGCTTCGGCGCCCGGTTCGAAGAACATGGGACGCCGCTTCCTAGTCGGCGCAGGGGCCGATCGTAACAGCTCGTCCACCGGCGGAAGACTCGACCTGAGGGTGACCAGCTGTACAGGTTGCCCGAAGCGTCGGTGAAAGTCGCGTACTTCGGGACTCTGCCGAAGACGCCGAACCATGGACTCTCGCACTCGTTCCTCGGTGCTTTCTTCCTGGGAATACGCACACACACACACACAACCACAGTCACGGGAGAGCGCCGTGCCCGCACTGAGACACATCGAGTCCAAAACAAAATCATGTAAAACACCCTGCCTTAAATAGTACAACTAAAAGTCAAAGTAGCAATCGAAGCGTTTCTCCGAGCTATCGCTGAAGCTCCCAATCCGGATACAAGTATAAACTTCCTATTAAACTGCCTTGAACAAACATGATCTCTTCTCCAGTGATGTGCCATTCGTGGACTACCTGGGTGCAGGCGTCAGTAATCCGGTGTAAGTCAACCAGGCCTCATACTCATGAACAAAAGCTTTACGCTTCAACCTATCTTTTGATCCCAAAATTTTGTGCCGCCAAAGCTAGTCGTCGCGTTCTTTTGAGCTGACGAAAAGCAGACTGTCGTGCTGCACTAACACAAGGAGCGCTATTCACAATTCAGGTCCGCAAGTGCACGTACTAGTGCTACTGCGCGGATGTACCACTAACTCTCCTTTGCGGTCACACTTCTCATAAACACGGATGTACTACTAACTCTCGTTTGCGGTCACACTTCTCATAAACAAACACGGATGTACTACTAAGTCTCATTTGCGGTCACAATTCTTACAACGCATACACACAAACTCGCGCACTAACTCCTCCTACTCACGTCCCCACAGGACACATACGAATTAAAACAATAAATAAACAAGAAAAAACTTTCGCATGAACCACGAAAAAACTCGAAGAATATCCCTACTTCCTCACGCGCACTCAAAATCAACTGCCAAGGTCACTCTTAAAACACTCCTAACTTCGCTCTTAATAAGAGACTCGTAGGACACACCCTAACGCACGCTCCGGTGCGTGTCGTTATGCAACAGCACAACGCTACTCCCTCAAAAAATCACATACAACGCTGAAGAAATAAACATACAGCCTAAGAAATAAACAGAACTTAAAACTAGTAACTTGAACAATATCTAGTAGCCGAGAAACCAAAAGAAAAACATTCAAAAACCGAAATAAACAAAGAAAACAAAATTCAAAATGAAACAAACAAGTCCGGTAGCGACAATATCCCGAAAGCTTACGGCTGTCACTCATTTTTCAGACGTACGCGCGGCGGTCGCTCCCTGTGCGCCTTTCTTGTCGGAGGGGGACTACAACAATCGCGAAACCCGTTCGCTTCACCTCCGAACCCCCCCCCCCCCCCCAAGCTCTTCGCTGGAGGCCTGCATTCTTCCCCTCGTTCGGCTACTTCTTGGGAACCACGAACCCTGCACTTCCGCGTCCCATCAAACTCGCCGTGGATAGAACGACGGGAGGCTGACTGACTCCTTCCCTCTGGCTGCACCTGCGCGCAATGCGCTTTTCTTTTTCTTTTCGTCCGGCGGCTCGGACGCATGCAAAATTTTGTCGCCGATGACAAACGCCCCTCTCTGCCTACTACGCTCAAACATTCGGAGCCTATCTTCGAACTCCTCGTAATATAGCTTAGAAGAAGTGAGCGTTGGGCGATCTGGAACTCCTCGTCCCTTTTTCCGCGGTCCTAGCTCGACGGCGTCTCCTTCGTCTACGCCGCTTCTTGGGGCTTATTTCTGAGACTCTCGGTCGCATCTCTTGCTCATCAGCACTTTCGCTGCTTTTGCTAGCTGTCTCACCCGCGCAGTCTAAATGATTTACATACAAATCATCTTTTTCTTCCCTCTCCAGACTGGCGGACAGCTTAACGCCTATGGCAACAATGCAGCTGTTTTCCTCCGAACAACCTAGCTCGCATGCCTGGGAGCTGTCTCCAACTGCAGTGCTCTCTACTCTCTTCGTTCGCGCCACTTCCTGAACTTACGCCGGTGTTCCTGCCTAGCGGGTCGAAATATCCTGGGACACCACCGGCAAGATCCACCGCCGCAATACACTCACTTGGTGTTTGTGCCAGCTTTTCCACAACCGTCTTAGCCGTTTCTCTAGAATTCCACTGGCACAACACTTTGTCGCACTTATTCTGGCCATCGGCGGCCTCTCCTCTAAGCACAGCATCTTTCGCAGCTGCCAACCTCGGTTCATTCTTGAACCTGCTGCTATCTTCACACGTGCTAGCCTTCTCTACGGCTCTGAATTGCACCGTACTCGATTGTTCCTCGCACCTCTCATACGCTACACCTACAGAATGACCACTCCGCTGCTTCGTATCTAACCCGCGTTCTAGTCTTTCAATCTCCTCGTCTAATGCTTTCATCGCCTTCCCTATGTTCCTAACCCTTTTTGCCTCCTTGATTTGCTCTTCCTGTTCTCTTTTCATCTTAGCCTCTCTATTTTCCTGTTCAATTAAGATCATATTCCCGAAGTACTCAACATCCTCCTTATTTTTGCTTTCGACTATTGCTTCACGGATTTCTGATGCGGGCGTCTCGTCGTCTACCTGTATGTCGAGCTCCCAACACAATTCCAACAGGCTATCCCTCGTCAATCTCATCAGGTCCATGGCGACTACTTTGCTTTGGCTCAGCTCTCACAAAACACAAATCCACCAGTGTTTCAATTCTGGGTCTAGAGAAATTGAAGCCTGGCAAATCCCACAGCAGATACCTAAAGCAAAACACACAAGCAGCAACACGTGGCCAACATCCTTCTCTACCTCTTTCCTATTTCTTCTTCACTCTTCTACCACCTCAATCACCCCAAAACACTCCCGCAACGTACCCTCATCTGCTCCTATCAACTAATCTGAGTTACCATGCTTATCCTAACATGCTCAGATCATCGCAGAGTGCTGCTCCGTGCTGAGACAACAACCACAATTCCTAGGCAGTTGCTAGATTTATCTATCCTTTAACGGGTCTAGGCTAAAAGACTCGATACATCTCAAGCGCAAAGCCAGGCACTCACCCCATACCGTGCGGTCATGGTACGCTGCGTCGATCGCACCGAATTCCAGGTTCCAGGCTGTCCTCCGGTCCATGTCGCTTTCCATCGATCCGTCATATCCCACCGTCTGCCATCCAGTTGTTGCGACCGGCCCTTGGAGGCACCAGAGACTCCGAGGAAGAGGCTGGAGAAGGCAAACTTAAAATGGGCGAGCAGTTTGTTTGTACATGACGATTTCGTCCTACAGGAGGAGGATTTTCCTGTCTACATGACATGATTGCCCGTCGAATGAGCCCGCGGGGCTCTTTTTAAAGGGTCTCTTTCCCCAGATCCCTAGATGGGGGAATTTCTCTGCAAGTTGGGACGGTCCAATCGCTTCCCACACAACACTAATGAGGGTGACACCCCACCACTCGCCCAGGTCAGCGTTCGTCGACGGGGCGTGGCACAGCACTCTGCTGCTGTGCACCAAATGGTGTAACATGCGGTCCCCGCCTGTGAAGCCGTAGGGCGATGGGTCCCACGCTCGGAAACAAAAGGTCTGCAGCTCCGAAGCACCTTGTCGATCAAATAGGGGTGCTGGTTGTCATCCGCGCGGACGCCGCTGTCTCGTCAAGGTAGATTTGGCGACAGGAAACCATTATGGTCGTCTGGCCGAACCCGGATGGGCCAGACGGCAAGGCGCCTCACGTCCCATCTCGGGAGGACAATCAAACGCTTGAACCATTGTCAAGGCAAGCAGCGGTTCGGCGACCCGGTTCGCAGAACAGGGACGCCGCTTCCTAGTCGGCGCAGGGGCCGATCGTAACAGGATCCACTCCTAACAAGTTTACGTGGCCTCCAGGCGGCCTTCCACGACGCCACAACGAGTGGTGGCCAGGAAAGTCCTTAGAAGGGAGAGTGTCTCGCACCCCATTATTTTCTTTTTCGTGGCGGCATGGCAGGAAGAGGAGGAGGGGGAAATAGATGCAAAGACAGGGAAGTTAGCTTATATCGGCTGGCTAGCATGCGTTGGGAATGGGGTGTAACGGGAATAAGAGATAGGATATATATATATATATATATATATATATATATATATATATATATATATAATATATATATATATATATATATATATATATATATATATATATATATATTGTGACGTAGCAGTTGACACGCCTTTTAATGGGCCTTCGCGACTCGGGGCGAACCGATCACATCGAAGGCACAGAACAATCTCAAGATGTGTCCCCACAAGCGAAGATGATAAAGAACACCATGTGATGATGATAATGTACAGATGATATAGAAGTGTCTGATAAATGCCCATACTAAATATATATATATGTGTGTGTGCCCTGACGAAGGCCGGTCCCCGGCCGCAACGTTAATAAAGCATCGTTTTTCGTTCGTTCGTCCACTTCACTTGAGCATATATATATATTATATATATATATATATATATATATATATATATATATATATATATATAGCTGTGACGTGCTGTCGCCACAGCACGCTCAAGCCTTAAGTGAAATGTTAAGTAAAATCAAGAGGGATAGAACGTCGGTAGTATTGCTACTCGGGAGGTAGTTTAATAAGCGTGTCTCGGCAGGCGCGTAGTAAAGCATAAGCTGGGTCTATTCAAAGAAGTCGGCGTCGTCACACGCGCGCGCAGAGATTGCATCACCATTTTACACTGCTCTGCGATTTAAAATGTTTAAGTCGTCGGAAGGTGCGCTAGCTGTTTGTTAACAAAGGACGATAAGTTAATGCAAAAAAAAAGACTAGTACAAACTTAACAAATAACGCGATAACATTAATCTTATACGCAAAGAACAAAGGACCCTGAATGTCGGGTAGTCACTCAACGGCAATTGCTCAGACACTGGCAAGCGCACAAGAAAGGCTCTACATAGGCCCTTGAGATGCGTACCGTGTATATGCTACCGCAACTGCAGTCATTCTCAAATAAAAATAGGAAGCACAGCGTCCATTCAAGACTCTTTATACGACCCGCCAACGGGAATCACGATAACAGCACCTCCTCTGCCTAAAACAATAGGGTTATTTGGGCCGCCGGGAGAAACGGAAGATGGGGAAAAAGAGCAGCGGCGTGGCCGCGGTCGGCCGTACCGGGAAATGTGGAACGCCGAGGATGCCGAACGAAAGAGGATAACGAAAAAAAAAAAGGCCTGCCCTTCAGAAGGAGTTCGAAAAAAGGCTTCGCGCAGGCTTATCTAAGGCGTTTAGGACAAAGGACAGGGCCGGCTATATCGCTGCTTCCCTTTTGTGCTTCTGACGGGATAAATAACGGGACTCGAAGCGAAGTATACAGGAAAAGAGGATGCGGCCTTTGTCTTCGTGGCTTGGTTTACTGGTGTGAGGTCTCGGATACCACGGTCACGTACGGTCTGTGCCGAAAGGCCCCTATCCACCGCGGCTGTAACCGAAGTACAGGAAAGCGCTATCTATTCGATCGTCGGTGCTCGCCTGCGTCGAGGGCACAGAAGGCGACGACAATGCAGCACTTGGCGGAACAGTAGCGTTTTAACCTTCTTACTGCTGTTCTGTCGTAAGTTCTGTTTGTTGGTTCTATAATGTTGGTTCTAGTGTGGTGCGATAGAGTCGCTTCATAGCAAGTAAGTCCTTGGATCGCGCAGGCCTGATGGGGAGTAGGTATTGTGAATCACCTTGAAGTGGTTGCATACTGCGTTCTTAAGGTCCGAGTACATAATTTCGCGCGTCAAGTAAAGGCGCGGCGGCACGACGCACAATCTTCGCCTGCGTCGCGAATGACGCGCATGAGCGCCACCGGGCATCGTGCGTTCGCCGTCGGACGAAGTTCTTCGTCTCGGACACCACCAAAACGCTCGATATATTAGTTTCAGCGCCATTCCCAATAGATGATTGTGCCGTTAGTGTGCTACACCGGTCCCATTGGAGGGTTTCCGCCACAGTCATGACACTTTAGAGCTCTGAAGATGGAAGTACGTAAATACCGTGCGCTCACGGGCTCAGTGGTTTCGAAACTTTTTGAAAAAAAAAATTACGGCAGCTTCCCACTAGAGGTGCCAAGCCTGAAGGAAGTGCGGAGCTGGGCAGCCTTCTTGTTTCTCTTCCGTTTCTTCTTTCTTTCCTCCTCTCTTTCTGTCTTTCTCTTTTTCCATTTTAACACGAAAGTGTTTTATGGCGGGGTCCACCACGGCTCCACTGACGTATTTCCGTCACGGATATGACGTTGTAAAATATAAAGACTAATATATGGCAAAGAAAAGCTAGAAGAAAGAGTTCCGTCACAGGGAGTCGAACTTACGACTCCTCGATTCGCAGCGCGAAACGACTCGGCCACAGACGGCACGTTCTTTGTCATGCTAACGGCGTGCTATTATATAGACCATTTGCACGGTTTTCGGTATTCAGAGATCGGTGGTACATCAACGTGCTTTCGTTATCACTAGCGAGATGACGCGCAGGGCTCGAAGGGCACGCTTTACAGGTCGTCGCCCCACGCGTTGAGATGAGCGCGCGCCTATACAGGGCGTTGTCGCTCGTGCGTGTGCGCCTTGTCTCGTGATGGCGGTGGTTTGTAAGTCTTGTGCTCTCACTGCAAGTTTGCGTTGAAGTTACAGAGAGCACGAAGGTCACTTTGCTCACTGCAGCGGCCCCTTTTGCGAAAGAAGCGTGCTGCTCACAAACAAATAGGTTACAACTGTGACAGTTCGCGCTCATCCTGTGTATACTTGTGCGTTAGTTTCGTGCGTCCTCCTTTGTATTTGACCAGCGCACTTTAACTGTCGAGCTGTGACAGTTGTTAGTTCGCGCTCATCCTGTGTATGTTCGTTCCGTGCGTCCTTTTTGCTTGATCAGCGCGTTGCAAGTTTCGAGCTGCTCTCCGTTCTTCGCGTCACATTACAATTTGTTGCTATAGCATTCATTCCTTCGCCCTTGGGGTGAAACATTCACAACAACGCTCCATTACGTCTGTGAAGACACGTTTTAATTTTGGGTTATACCGATTCCTATGACAAAGGAATCAGCCATGTGTTTTTCCTGTCTTATTCCTCTCTTTATTTGTATTTATTTCTTCCTCGCTCTTTATGTATTTCTTTCTCTTTCTTGCTCTTTCTATTTTATTACGATAGCAATTATACGGACGCCTCTCGGCGGATTTTGCCGTCGCCGTCATGTCCCGTATATGTATATGTATGTATCTATATGTAAAAGCCACAAAGAAAAATAATTCAGAAGGAAAACATTTCGAGGCGCGCGACTGCGGGTATTCGAACCTGCGACCCCTCGCTACGCAGCATGCTACCTAGGCAATTACGTTCGTCATTCCTTCTCCAGGATACCAACGACAGAATACAAACGCACGCGGTGTTGGGTGAAACGCACGGGATGCCTCACGTGGCGCCAATTACATTTATGCGAGACGCGGGCCACGCTGCATCGTTGCCCGCACTGCGTTGCGTATTATATCGCTGGGACCCACGCTAGTTTTCCATTTTGGGTTGTAGCACCGCGCCATTCGTGGTCAGCCGGCCAGGGAAAAGAAGAGCGTCCCGTGGCTCGTGGGAACGCTTTGGCTCTTGTATACGCTTGTGCCACAGGAGAGAAGAAACGAGACGGCCAAACCACAATTCACACCGTGACCAGAATCCTGATGCTCAAGTTACAGCACAAACGCACAAGACACCCTCGAAGAAAAGAAACGTACGACACAAGCGCTGATTAACAACTGCTTTATTCTTTCAAACGCCAATGCATATATAAGCCTGAGCAGCGCGCACCAAGTTTCTAGCTGCTTGCCGTTCTTGCTATCGCATTCATTGCTTCGCGCTTTGAGGCGAAACTGTGACTTTTTCTGGCTATTTTCCCCATTTCTTTCTATTTATCGCTTGCTTCCTCTTTTTTTTCTGTTTTTATACGGGGTTTTGTCTGCGTTACGCCAAGCTACGACAGCATACGATGACAGCGTATGACAGCGTACGACAGGCCGGGCCCCTGAAGTGCTCGCACTTGAAAACTGAGGGCAATGATGCGCTGCAGAGGTGCACACAAACGAAAACGAGAACACCAAAGAGACACGGACCCTGGGCCTGCGCACTAACGACACTTATTCATTCGCTTTCGCTCGCCAAGCATATGTTGCGCAAACAGTGAAAGATGACGTATGCAATGACGGCAGAAAGTGGCGATATCAGGAAAGTGAAAGGTGACGTGTGCAATGAACATTTTCCGGCGTCCATTGCACACCTCTTTCAATGTCTGTGCATATATACTTGACGAGCGAAAGCGAATGAATAAAAGTTTTGGTGACGAGGTCCGTGTTCGTTTAGTCTTCTGGTTTTCGTCCGCGAGCACCGCTGCAGTGCATCATTATCCTCAGTGTGCCTTACCGAATAGCCCCGGTGGAAGCACTTTTGAATGTTTATTTGACAAACAGTGCACTTTCGTAGTCATGTGCGTTATGAGAGAGCATCCCTAAAAAAATCATGGGAGGGGGGATTAACGTGCCTATGTTCGAAATGATGGGAAGTGCTATGCCACCGTTCTCCTCTGGAACGGCTGAAGCGGTGGCTCAGGGGTCGCACGTGCCTCCACGCCAACGTATCTTATGAAATATGAACGCGACGATGTTGGCGTACGCAGCGAGGCTAAGAAAAGCAGCAGAAAAACAACACGTCAGCGTGTCTCGTCGACTCACGGGTCACGTCTGGAGAAATGCAGCGCGTGCTGCTGTGACTCTCCATATATAGGAGCTGGTCAGCGGATGGCGTGGGACACCACGATTGATCGTGCCTCGGGGATTCCCGTGACCGGCGGTGCTATACGCCGCAACCATTGACAAGCGAGTGCGCAAAGCCGACAGCGGCGTTTGACCTCGCTCATTCATCTGCCTTTCTCATTATCTCTGTTGCCTCTTCATTCGGGAGTTTTCATCTGGTGGCCCAGTGTTGGTGATGTACAAGACAAAGAACCCTCACGTGCATCAGACATTCGTCCAGAACGAAAAGGAGAAACAGTCCAGTGATTACTGTTTATTAACCTGGTCCCCAGTAAGTGATTGTGGTTGAACATGTTTTGCCTTGAAGTGACTGTGCTTGAAAAGTTGCTGCCTCGAAGAAAACAAATCCTCTTGTCGAAACGTTTTCATCGCTTCAAGCTCTCATTTTTCCCTTGAGTTCTGCCTTATTTGAACACGCTTTGTGTTACAGCCCTCGGTACAGTGTTCACAGACAAGCGCTCGTCACTGGGAAGGCGTGTATTCATGACAGCCCGTTGTCAGAAGCCATTTTTGCACTATTGTTTTCATAAGACATCGCAGTGGAAAGCTGCGAATGCGTTATTGCCGTTCTTGCGTAAGATGTTTGAATGACTCTGGCACGGAAAGGCATCATCTTGTGCTGTGAACAGCTATAAATGTGTTCTGTTTTGTCCTCTCTCAATTTATTTACGTCTTTGCAGTTCCCTTCACATCTCTCAGCGTCGTTTCGCTAACCAGATACTTGTTCTGGTTAAGCTCTGTGTATTTCTTTACCTCATATTTTTCTCTGCCATCTATCAGACCGTTGATGCCTGGTTGCGTTGCGAACAAAGCTCACTTCGCTAAACTTCAATAGTGAGGTCAAGCTGAGTATTTCAAGTTTAGCGAATCACGATATGACTATGAAAAAAAAGCCTTAGTTGGAGTCTTGGAAATAATTTTCCCCACTGGGGCTGTTTAATGTGAACCCAGATGTACATACACGAATGTTTTTGTATATCGTGGCCATTTAAATGCGACCGCCTCGGCTGGGAATCGAACTCAGGTCGTAGCAGCGCAACATCCTAGCCGCAGAGACACCACGGTGGGCTAATTTCGCTTGATGATATGAAAACGTATATGCTAAAGGCAAGGGAGAGAGACCCACATAACACCGCAAATAAAAAAAATAAAAAGAAGTCAAACGTTACTCTCAGTCAGGACGCATGCAAACACACCATGCGGCACGACTACTAGTGTTTACTACCGAAAATATAATGAGACGCAGCAAACACTTTTGCAAACACAGACATTTCGTTCATTTCTGGCTCTATTACGCATATAAATGTTATCGCAATATTTGGCTTTCCCAGAAAAACAACGCTCTCTGAGGAAGCCCGCGAGCTCCCCTCTAGAAGGAGACGTACGTACGTTCTAGTGTTGATATATTTTTGAATTGCCAAAGCGGAAGTCAGGAGGTCAATAAACGCAGGAATGTAAAAGTTCAAAATATAGATGAAAGCAGGGCTAGACTTCTATCGATCGGCAGTTCCAACGAAGATCGTTAAAATGACGGTGTGAGAACCTTCGAAATAATAATAATAATAAAAAAACCGCAGGCGACCTGCGTCAAAATTGGGTGCCGGGGTTTTGGCCACCACTTATCGAACCAAGCAAGATTGCCATGAAGGCCGCAGTTTGGCAGAAATTTGAAATCTGCTAAACTCAAAGTAATAGCATTATATTTAGGAGATGTGTGAACATATGACGGGTACACATGACGCCCTAAGCGCATTACGAGATCGATCACTTCTGTCCCGGCTTCTTCACCAGCTGGTATCTTATCACAATTGTAGCTTTCTCTTTCCTTGACTTTCACTGAACTTCAGTTAGATGTATTAGGTGTCCTGGCGTCAGGAAGCGTGGGGTTTCTTTTTATGACAATCTGCGGCAAAGGAGATATTGATGCCTGTAGACAGTACCGGTTACTACGTTCTTTTGAAAGATGGCGAACCAAACGGTGCAAGAGTTTTAAACAAAGGAAAAAGAAAACTACTTGAAGCGTACCATTGGCGCAAAAAAGCCATAAGTAAAAAATGAAGGATAGAAAGAGCGCGCTCTTTCTGTGTTTTTTCATATTTTCCTTGTAGCTTTTTTTTTTTTTTGCGCCAATACTACGTTTCAAGCATGAACCAACTAGCCCAACATCGCACTCTGCTGAAAGAAAAATACCTAGGGATAGCTCTGAAGATGACGCGCACGCGACATTATTAGATAAAAAGACGTGTTTTTCAGCAGTTAATGAAGTAGAAGGGATCTTCCAGAAGCAAAAATAACGTGCCTTGTTCGCAACGCGTTCGAAGCGCAGCTTTCTCGAAATATGCGCACTTAAGCCGCGGTAACGCGCTACGAAGTGGATTGCGTGAATCCGATTGCGTGTAAGTCCTGAAAAAAAAAAAAAACGTCCAAAAAGGAACGTTTTGACGTCACGAAGTCAGAACTATTAGAGTATAGGGAGATTCAGCAACTTTTAAATATTCCTTATTCTTCAATATGGTAGGACTGCGCGTGTGGAATGCAGTGTCACAACATGCATGACTGTCATGCGCCTAATGTCTCTCCTAATTATAATAGCTTCTTATCTTCAGTGTAGGGGAGCAGACGCACACTTCATCACCTCAGGAACGTCTTAACTCGATGAACTAATGGGTTCTCAGGATTCCGTACGAGTTGGCAGCTAGAGGTCTGCCTTAAAGGGACTGTCTACCGTCGTTCATCGCTTTTATGTTTTGTACCGCAATTGAAAGCGTACCGTCGATGTGTCCAACCTTGCAGCGGTTTCTGTGGAAAGTGAATAGAAATGTTTAACACAGAATTTTTCGATCTGCGTTCGGTCTTCTTCCATTGGCGTGATGACGATTGTAGTGCCGGTAAAAATTAAAACCGAAAGCACATGTGATTTCGGTCGTAGGATTACTTTATTTTCGCTAAACACGAATGTAATGAATGTAACAGTAACTTTTTCAGCGCGCTAGCGGTTAAATTAAGCCTATATTCGATTACAGAACACTTGTTTTGCTGTAATCGCAGTCTATCCGTTTATTTTTACACTGCTGCCGCAATCCAAGCCAAGTTGAGTCATCAAAAAGATACGATAAATGCACGTCTTCACAGCGCAGTACATGTGAGACATTCTAACAACAATACAGCGGCACAGTACGACCAGCGCGGAGGGCTGCATGGCATAGCGCATGAGTTGAAGCAGACTATTCAATAGGCCAACTGGCTTTGTACTGCCGGTCTACAGCTTCCTTTTGTTTATATCTTTTTTTTATCGCGCGCCTGCTCTTCTCTCCGCTGTCCTTTCCATCTTTCTTTCCCTTTCCCCCTCCCCTTAGTGTAGGGTAGCAAACCGGATGCTACAATTCTGGTTAACCTCCCTGCCTTTCTCTCGTTTTATTATCTCTCTCTCTTGAAGCAGACGAAATCGAAGAAGGCGCCGCAAGCAGCGCCACCGGGCACCTTTTTGGAAGCGTGAGAAACAAAAAATAAAATAAAATTACTCTCTGACGCAACCGAAAGGTGCCTCAAGTGCGTAAAATACAATTTCACGTTATAGGCCTACATCTTTGTTTTTAAGCAAAATGAGTCTACCTGCGAGGATTTCTTGTCCTACCAGTAGATTGACCACATCGCTCTGGGTGACGCTAGCGGTCATCCTTTCACATTTTCAACATCAAATTAAATATATAATTCCTTTTTTATGGCGAGAAGGATGCTCGTTGCCGCCGATGTGACGAACGATCTTCCCATGTTCACCACACTCAGAAAAAAATTTCCGATCGGTAGACAGTACTTTTAAAACAAACATTACTCCTCAAATACTTGAGCACGCAGAGACCGCTTGCGCAATAATAGTTCCACTCACAGTTTTGCGATGTGCCTCCGATATCTCTACACTAAAATAAGCATATGCTGCGTGTTCCAATGGCCGCCTGAGGTGGTTGTACCATTGTGCTGGGCAAAAGTTTCGAACACTATAGTTGTGGCCGTAATTATGCCGCCTTGGCTAATGCCCAGATAACGGCCATCGGTCTGCTACATTCAGACAGTGCTATAGAGGCCTGCGAGTTTCGAGACCAGGCGCCTCCGTTATCGATTTGTTTGCATAACGAATTCTGCACGACGGCGTTATATATAGCGATGGAAAGTTCGCCGCAAGTAGCTCTACAACACGCATACGAGAGTCAGTGAAGTTATTGACACCATGGGAACAGGTGATTTGAGGCTATAGCCAACTATAATTATTTTAAAGGTCAGGAGGCCGTGGCTTCGATTGCCGATCACCGTGATAGTGTCGGGGCATTGTTGAAAATCAGATGGAACGTAAAGAAACTCAGCTGGTCAAAACTAGTGCGGAGCCTTCCACTGCTACAACTGTCTCGGTATAGCGAATGACTATTTCGTTTGTTGCTTTAGCAAACCCCGTTCGTCGTTGCATATAGTCGCCGCATGGTGTACTCTTGCAACTCGTGTCGTCAGTATTGTCTACTGTTTGTATAAGATGTACCGACGCAAGTTGTGAGCATTCGGTACATAAGCGCCTGTAGGGCATGCGCGCATTTGTTGAGTAAATTTCCATGTGCAGTAAAACTTCTCCGGCGAGTTGGTCGTGACGCATTGAAGCCTTCCTTTTCTTGTACAAAGTCACGTGTTCGATTCGTGCTGCTCCTGACTAGAGTGTACTAGAAACAGGGGAGTGCTCGGAACGGCCGCAGCACCAACGTACAGAAAGTGAAGCCCAAACAGGGTCAATCTACCTGCAGCGCTGCGATCGGTAGTCTGCAATGTGGTCCGTCGTTTAAGAGTTGCGCGCGGCTCCGGCTAAGTGGTGCAGGGGTAGAATGCCCGCTTCCCACTCAAAAGGCCCGGTTTCGAATCGCAGTTGTAGATGCTGGGTTTTATTCTTAGTGTCACCCTTTATAGCTGTGTTGGTTTTTTACTTCCTTTCTTAAAACTAGCTTCTGTTGCTACGTATTGCTACAAAGAGTAACGTAAATGTGAATCTCGTGTCGAGTCTCGGCTTCGCGAAAATATCGGAGGCCATACTTTACGTTTTTGTTTCAATCCCGGGTGGTGGCGCTGCAAATAACTGCGCTCGCTCTCAAATTCTTCTTACTTCACATTTTGCGTTACTTTTTGAACCAACACGTAGCTACTTAAGCTAGTTTTAAGAAACAAAGGAAAAGTAATACAGCTACAAAAGGTTACGCTAAGAATAAAAACCCACTACCTGCAGCTGCGATTCGAACCCGGGCCTTTTTAAGTGGGAACCGAGGATTCTACCCCTGCACCATTTCGGCGGAGCAGCGCGCATCTCCTAAACGACGACACATTGCAGACTACCGATCGCAGCGCTGCAAGCGGATTGACCCTGTTTGGGCTTCACTTTTCGAAGCTCGTTCCGGGCACTCCCCTGTTCTAGTACTCTCTAGCCTGACGTACTTGTGATAGGGAAAATATAAAAAAAAACACTCAAGGCAGGTCAAATTATTTCTGATCACCCTCTTACAACGTGCTTCCTAATTGTACCCTGAATTTGGCGCGTAAAGCACCTGAATATAATCCATTCAGCTTTTCGCAAAGATTCAGCAAAGATTCCTCGTTGATTTCGCACGCACGCACGCACGCACGCACGCACGCACGCACGCACGCACGCACGCACGCACGCACACAAACAAACAAACAAAAAGGGAAATTAACGTGCACTATTAACTATTTAAAGCGTACTCGCCGGCGTGTCTCGGTGGTTAGGGTGTCGTGTGGAACGCGACACCCTAACGCGAGGTGGAACGTTCGATTACCGTTCATAACCATGACATTCTGATGTGAGATGTGTACGTTGCGTATGCGCGCTCACAGCCTATGGTGCATCTTGGTTCGAAAATCTAAAGGCAACAGTTTAATTTACAACAGTACTGCAATTACGCTACGTTCGGACGTAGTTAACAAAGATGAAGTAGAAGACACTCGCAGGGTGCGAAATATTCTGCAGCAGCCTCGCGTCCTTTCGTATTTCTCTGACGAAAGGCGAGTATTTGCTCAAGAGTAGCAGTGATGACCAGTGCCATCCATGCTGTTATCTAGTATGTAACGATGCTTTCCAGATTTCAAACAGGGACTACCCTGACCTTCAGGCTGGTCAAAATGGATTGCGGTGTTTCTTTATTGCCCTACTAACAATGGGACAGAATGTGAAACGACCGTGATGTATTGATGGTATATGATAGTCGTCTTGCGCAAGTAACTCCACGGAGGAGACGAGTAGCTTTCCCCCATAGTCCGACCATGGTATTAAACCGTAGTCACAGTTCATGGCCAAATAAGCCTCCATTCGAGAGATTATTTGTTTTACCTGTACAGTAATTTAGCAATAGAGTGTACACGACTATCAAATCTTCGATCGCCTCTGCTTTTGTTACGGCAGCTTTTAAGGCTAAAGTTTTAGATGCCTCATCAAACACGAAAATCAAACACCGGCGTCCCTCGTCGGCGGCGTCAACACGAGTGATGCGAAGAATCATCGTCACGTGATCACGTCACAGATCGCCAAAATTGGTGACTTCATTACGACGCCACAGTGACGTCGCGCGACGTAACGCCATACGATGGCGTCACCGCATGACATCGTAGCTTGGTCAAAGTGGGCCGATCCTGGAGGCAGTGCAAAACCACGTTAAGTGCAGAAAAGCATTCTAAGGGTGGCGGGGCACAGTCAGAACATCGACTCAGAAGAAAACGAAGAAGATGGCTTTCGCTTCCAGTCGTCTTAGGTCTGTGCATAAGGACACTGTGAGTTTCGTTTTCGGTTCGATAGCACCGGCGATTAATCCTCACTCCCAGACATATTAGCATGGCCAAGAAGAGAAAGCTAGAAAGAACAATAAAGACACGTCGTCAGCTTTCAGAATAAAACGGGATGAGAATATGAAGTTTTAAAAACAGCAATAGCAAACAAATGTGAAAAGAATAATGCACAGAATTAAGCCGGATGCAGCCAAAGCAAACGAGGCGGAGTATTTGGGCACCTGATAGGCGGCTTATAATGTGAGGTATGGTATGTACATTCGCCTCTATCATGACGGGCGTTAAAACCCTCTCGTAACGTACAAAAAACTAAATATCGTAGGTGTGCCTCGATACGCGTATAGTGATCGTTAGCAACAACGCCACCAAAATATAAGAAAATGCGTAGTTTCATAAACGAAATATTTCATCGAAGCTAGCGGGGCATGTGAAATATTGGATGGGCCCGGGAGTATTTCGGTTCATAGGAGTACCGGAGCAGCGGTGATTTCGCATTATAAAGGCCGCCAGTGTTATTACTCGAGACCCTCGGTTCATCTTTTCTTCCCCAAAAGATAATTCCGTATCGTTGGCAAAAAAGTAAGATAAAACTTACCTGAAATCGGCTGTAATTATCCGAGCCTGTTCCACGGCTTGGCGTTTCTGCTTCCAAGATGCGTACATTGTTCAGACCGTATCCGCGCTGGAATGGTAACATTATGTTCTGTAGCGCGGGCCGAGGCTAGAAATTGCCTGTGTTCCAGCAAACCCGCCTGCTTTAATCATTGCGTTTTGCACGAGCTTGGTTTTCTGTTTATTTTGCCGTTTACCTAAACCATCGACATGTCTAGCCCCTCTGTACACTAACTTTCTTACGGCGAAACGTGCCTTAGCGCTATATGCGTTGTGTAGTTTTCGGTAAAACGTGAGCTCAGTGTTGTATAATGCAACATTGTAGCACTCCAATTCTGTTCGTCTGGCCAATATGTTCTCGGACTCCGTTTTTTACTCGATGTATTGCATCTGTTGAAATTGTTATATACGATGAGGACCAGACTCTGGGCGAAACATCGCAAATAAACACGTCCGTATATATATATCTATATATAATATAATATATAATATATATATTATATCTAATATTATTATATATATATATATATATATATAATATCAGGCCTGGGCAAAGTACTTTGAACGTATCGCGATACGATACAAGATACTCAGGCAAGAAGTATGGAGATACAGATACAAGATACTGCCGCCAAAATTGTATCCGATACGATACTGCCAATTGTATCTTAAGATACTTCGATACATTCTCAAATTTTTATTATGAGATCCAGATAATGTAGCAGCAAGTGCCTATGCACGAAAACTGTGCTTCTTCAAAATATTCTAACTGTGACCTATTTTGTTTGACTCGAATGAACAGTCTGTTAAGCATTCAAAAGTTTTGCCTTCTTGCTCAAAGTACATTAGTTTCTTCCAAAAATAACTTATTGGGGTTTGTTTTGGTTTCTTCACAAGACAACTCTTGTACACTTCAATGACAGCGGGCTGCTTGGTACAGCTTGCCGACCATCTAGTAGGTTGCTATAATCACAATAGCTGTAATAAGAAGCCTTTCTTACGACGGCGCAAATACCGGTGTGGACTTTTACCTTGTCGTAAAAGAGAGCTTAGCTTGCACAATACCCGTATACCCGGACAGGGGTACAGCAGCAACAACGTGGTAGCGACATTTTTATTCTTAGTTTTTTTTCTGGGGTGGGGGGGGACGCATGGTGTATACTATGGGTTTGAGCATTCGCTAGCGGCCCGGACCGCACACATGACCGCCTTCGTCTCATTGTTTTTATTTTCTAAATAAGCTGTCGTGAGCTGCAGAGACAGGAGGGTCTCAAGCATTCCTTCGTGAAGGGACTCTCGAAAAGGAGGAGCGCGTCCTGCGGCGCTACAGACCAACACGCGGTACTAACATTACGACCAAAAATAAGTGGGCCTGCAGTGCCAGTACTGTGGGCAGTGGCCGACACTACCATATGGTCTGGGCCTGCCAACTCAACCCAAACTTAACCCAATCCCCAACCCCACCAAACAGGACTGTGAGGCGACCTTGCTCAATTGCTCAGGACTAGAGGACAGCGAACTCTGGTCAGCGGGCTCGGGCGGCGGCTTCGACTATGACGTCCCGGACTAGGGATGTCGACCACCCGTGGGAAAGGGGAATCACCTGCTTCATAAAGGTTCCTCTCTCTCTCTCTCGTGAGGAACATGTGGTCATCATGTGCTAAAACATAACCGTGGAACAAAAACTCTATATTTCGAATCCGCGTCAGATATCAGTTCATTCTGTACATCGTTATATCGATGTTTCTCTCGAATCCTGACTCCAAATCGCCTTCAGAAATGACCTATATATGAGTATTGGAAAGGCTTCATTTCAAACGTCATTGTGTTCAAACTCTCTCCCACCACCTT